>NW_008679764.1:194949-238299 GCF_000695815.1 Acanthisitta chloris | reverse complement strand
GAAGTACAGGAGCAACAAACACAGAACTCTGCTAAGCAAAACAGTGACTCATCTGAAAAAAACAAGTGAACATGTAAAGACTGTTGGCTAATAATTCTGCAAGAGATCCAGATGTTATTAAAATAGTCTACTAAAAGCATCATAAGGTAAACTAGTATAGCTTAACAGTTAAATAGCTGTTCTGAGGGTTAAAAAAGAAATCAGGTATTTTACCCTCAGGGGGAAAAATTAAAATAATTCCCCAGAAATATTCATAATATGGAAGAAAACATACAATGTTAATGACAACTTCCCTTTTACATCAGGATAAACTGAAAATGATAGTAAATTTCTCTCATCAAATAATGAAAGACTTAAACCAGGAAAGAAAACAAACCATTCAGCTGTGAGGTGCTGTAGAGACAGTGATTTGACTCCAGCAGAAGAAGGATTTGACAATAGGTACCTGAAAACTAAGACGAGTGTTTCACCCTAGGGGTTAAGGAGGAACAGTGGCTGAGTGTGTGAGCACACTCACAAATTTATTTCTGGAGAAACAAAAGAAGAGTTTTGAAGCAAATATTTGAACAATAGTTTTTGTCAAGAAATATACATTTTCTAATCAAAAAAGACACCCATCCAACCCCAAAACAATTCCGCTATTTTCTTTATTCTTGAGAACTGGTCAACCAACTCTAGTTCCTAAACACCAAAGTACATGAGTGCACCTCTATAGCACTTTCCAGCGAATTACTTTCTACTAGTTTGAAAGCTCAGGTGTCAGTGTTTCTGAATGAAGACACCTATTGCTGAAGAGCCTAAGACTAGAGAAAGAAATCAGGTCTTTGAGTCTGCTAGTTTGAAGATTTTTTGCTTGTGTGTCTTTCACAAGATCTTTCCTACCATATAAAGGTGGAGGAGATTATCAAAGACTATGGGATGATTCAGGGAGGGAGGAACCAATCACTCTGCTGCTAGACTTGGATATGCACAATGAGCCTATAAGACTTCTGCCATCCTCATTGATATGACATTATTACCTTAGCCTTAGCAGAGTGTCATTGCATTATTGGCCTGTGTCAGAAAAGGCAATTAAGGTAGAATTTACTTTTAGCACTGCAATTAACTTTTCTAGAGAATATTCAAAGTCATATTTAATGTTTTAAGTCTCCAGACAAGAACTGGAGGAATCAATTATTTGTCTTGCCCTTTTTGTTGCTTTCATTTTCAAGCCTTTATCCCTGGCTTATGAATATTAGCCTGCAGCAGGCTGTGGTGATATAAAGTATGTTGGTTCCTCCAATGCAAGAATACTTGAAAAAAAGAAACATAAGCACACCAAGAAGAATGTGCTCAGCAAAGAAACAATGACTCTGGGTGAATGTGGTGATCTTTTTAAGTAGGGCCTGACATAACCTAGTGCTAAAGATGCATGCAGTATGTTGGGAGTGGGATTGCATAGAACAACTTTGCTTTCTACAAAAATCAGTGAAGGCAAGGGAAACATAAGTACCCTTTTCTATGATGGAAAAGAAATGCTGGAGAATAAAACCTTTTTAACATAAGTAAACGGGACATCTAGAGAATCAGATAAATCTCAGATGGAGTCCTAAAATATTTTTCTTCAAGAGAATTATCAGTATTAGACAGTTCAGAATACCAAAATAGTATCAAAAGCTACACAGTAATAAAATCCACTTTTCAGAGTTAGTTAACTTCAAGGGTACCTTGGTTATATAAGAGTAAAGGGATTGAAAAACTTCTTTCACCACTTTTAGAATTTGAGAACAAAATTTTGTAAGAGATGCCCACTATTTCCCTCCAAGATAGGCCCTGACCTACTTGCAACTGTACACTCTGACACAGATTTTGCATCTTCTAAACAAATTTTTGTATCTAACGAATATTTGGACTGTTGCTGCTATCCCTAACCAGGACATGTCTGAAATTAGAATATGCATTATAAACCAGCTTCTTTCTCCCCTCCCACAAGGAAGGCACAAAGCTGCATTTTTCACTCTTTTTTCAGGGAAGCTGCATGAATCCTTGAGCTCTCAACAATTTGACTGCTATTTGTATTCCTGTTGTCAGACCTGTGAGTAATTTTTGCTTCTTCTTTCCAGTTTTCTCACCATAAGCAGACGTTTTTCCTGTCTCTTCAGAAGTCATGCAACACAAGAACTCTGTGTTGCCTTAGCTACCTTCAGTCCTTAATCTGCATAAATGCTACCAAATAATGGAAATGCATATTGTCCTACAGAACCCATGACAGTCAGTTGGAACTGCTTTTCCATTTCTAGCAGTTTTAGATGAATAACTCATGTTCATCAGACTTCTGTCTCCCTCATTGTCATTCACACCTTGCCCTCCCAGAGCTCCTGCTGTGAGGCAACATGGCACAAGAAATGTAGGTATATTCACATATCACATTATCATAGTACAAAAATCCAAAATTAAAGCAAAACCCTGTCATTTCAAACAAACTTAATTTAAACAAAACTGGCTGGCAGCATGATGTATAGATAACAAGAGAGTGGAACATAAGAAGGCTGAGCTGTGTCAGACTATGTCAGAAGTAGACACTCAATGACAGGTAACAAGGAAAGAGAGAGCACCAATTAAACTTTCCCCAATATATCCTCAACAATATTAATGTTATTGAATATACTCCACCAGTAATAATCTCCTTAAATGCAAAGCTGTTCTGCACTGAGAGAGGCACCAGGCAAATATAGAAATAACAGTTTGACCCTAATTATTTCAAGGAAACCTCAAGACCAGAACTTTGCCACATGATGTGGCACAAAATATGCACAGGAGGAAACTAGAGGAGAAAGATGGGGAGAGATTTACTCATTTGGCCTCAGCTAACACAACTTTGGGACCAATCCTATCTGCCAGCTCAGAACAAGGATGCAGTGAAGGCACATGTGTCTACCCCCAACATTGTACACCTGTCTTAAAAATTGCACTCAGTTCTTCCATTTCGCTTGCAGACAAACTACTCCATTTTCTCACACTGAGGAAGAAACATCTGTTGTGCTTCCAGTCTGTGTATTTCTCCCTGTCCCCCTTCTCATCCATGCTCAGAGCAGGGAGGAGTCCCAACTAACCCCTACAACATGGTCATGCATGAAGCAACCTCAACTCCAAGGTGGAATACTAGGATGGCAATAACAGGATGTTTTACCCTTCCTTCTTGTTAGGACATTGTAGCCATAATTATTATACATTACCCTTTCTGATACAAATCATTATTTACCCATATTGCTTGGGGGAAAAGTTTTGGATAGAGAATCTCCAACCTATCTGCCTGTACTTACTGCTATTACAAAGTTCATGGGGAAAGGAGGAGGCCAGAGCACCTCTGAGGTTTCTCAGGGGTAGTTGCACAAACGCTAATGAAATCCCATTAATCACAGCCCTAGCCATCACAGACTTGTCAGCACAGGAGGTTGCAGACTACCCACGGCAGGTAGAGAGGTTAGAAAAACATGTCACAAGAAGGTACATGTATGACCTTTCCTGAGTCTGCTATGTTGGTCAAAATACTTTCGTGCTGTGGCTAAACCGGAGATGGGAGGAAAATGCCACAGGGAGAACATCTGCAAAACTTAAAATGACACAGTCCAGGGAATTTCCACAGTTCCACTCTCCACCTTTCAAAGATTTGAATGGGAAGTATTTCTCCATCCACTTTGTCAGGCAGGTAATTATTTGTGCTCCTTAGTATCCATATTAAATGCACCTGCAAAGGAGCATTGTTCCCTAAGTATTTTGCATACAAAATGTGGCAGAGAAGACAGAACTATTTCTTACCACCAGCATTAAAGAAAAAGCCCAATAAGCAGGAACTCCAGTACTGCAATGAGAAATAACTTTACTTGTTTGTTGCAGTCTTCCCTCACACTGCCGTCACAGCTGTGCTAGACACACAGCAATCCTATCCCTCTCACACACAGCCCAGGAGATCTGGCACCTGATAAGGTTTCACTGCTCACTCTGGGCCAAGTTCGTTCAGGTACACTGGTGTGGATTTGCAGTTGCCCACAGTCAGCAGATACTCCAACACAGTTTAAACCAAAAGCACACTTCTGGCCTCTTGTTACTATTCTGGACACCTCATTATCATGGAGGAATTTAGTATCTCTGGAGGAGATCTGGTACAAGAAAGGAAGACTTTACTGCTCTCCTGTGCCAGATAAAGTGTCTTGGAGCCTGCTCACAGATGCAGACTCAATCGGATAGAAGCTGCACTCCCGTCCCAGGTTTTCCCTGACAAACACAAGCAGATGTAGATGACTGATTGAAAGCATAATTTAATATGAGGTCTCCTTCCTAGTGTTCCCATAACAATATTTGATGGCCAATTTAGAAGCTGTGGAGCATACAGTTGGGAAGTCACACAAAGGCTATTTTGGGAGCCTGAAAGAGGTTTGATTTGTCTGTATCACAAGTCAAAAGTAGCCATTTTATAGCAAAGATGTGAATGAGTTGCTGGGTATGTATCTCAAGATTTAACAGGCTTGGCTTCTTTTCTTTTTCTGTTAGAAAGGCCTGTGCTTCTTCTCCTTCCCCAAGCAACCATATTCTGAAAAGCTATAGAAAGAGTTATGCAAGTTCCCTCCTATGTATGTTTGCAAGGGAAAAAGGTTACAGTGAAATGTAAGATAGGAAGGAAAATATGTTTCTCTAAACCATATTTCTAAGTCATTTCAGGAATTTTGTTAACAAGAAAAAGTGCTCAGTATAATCTTCCACTTGTTTAAATTTATTGTGATACAACTTCTTTTGGTCAAAGGGCCAAATTCACAGATTTTTCTTTTTTCAGTATGCACTTTCAAGCAATCACCCAAAGACATTTTATTAAAAGAAAGAGAATGACTGTATTCAAAGAATATGCACAAATGAATTCAGTATTTCATATGGGACACAAAGAGAAAGACAGTAATTTGTAAACTGTGAGATAAAAAAAGATATCAAGGGAAGAGGGATTGCTTTATAGAACAGGCTTTGATTGTAAATAAAATGTCTGGGCAGGATGTTTAACTGTAATAAATTGACTGGGTCTTTGCTGACATATCTTTTTAGCTTTATTGACATTAGCTGTATTTGTATGGAACTTTATTGTATGGGAAAGAGGTTCATGTTTGGAATTTGAAAAACCAGCTTAAAGTATGAGCATCTTGAAAGCATGGAAGATGCTGTCAGAGAGACTGAGAAGGTAAGAAGAGAACTGAGTTTCTTGCATACAAGAAAATCACAGGCAAGAGAGGAGATGGAATGTGGATATATTTAATTGCATTTTAAGCAGGATCAGCATTTCATTAGATTTCTTTTACTAGCCATTTGTAACGTAGTAAGAAAAGGGGGGATTGGGATCATATTGAATTATTGTAATCTGAGTCACCAGTGAAACCAAAGGATTAGACTTCGACTTTAGTTAGGAATGACATTCCTTCCATTCAGCCCTAGAATTTACCGCTAAATGAACAACAGCTCTGCCCTCAAATTCCAGGAATATGGAAGCAGTTCATCAACCAGGGTCCAGAACGAGGCCAAATGTTACATAAAAGAATCAAATATCTTTCCAGTCTGTTCCATTCAGTTCTTCAAACAAATTCATTTTTTTCATATTCTTTTTCTTCTTGGCCATCCCCTAGCTGAGATTTCACCTTCCATGTTGAATTCTGTTCACCCATAGAGGTTCAAGAACCTAACCCAATTCTCTGAGACCTTTGGAAGCTGTGATCCTTCCAGTGTTTCAATGAACCTTACCAAGGTCCTGAAGAGATGCATCTGCCCTGAGGTGAGGGCAGGTGGAAGCAGGTAGGCTGCACAGCATTGCTTTTTCCTCCCCAGTTCAACAGAGAGGGCTCACTACACTGGGCAAAGAACTTCTCCCATCACATGCCTACTCTCCTCTGATTGCTTCATGTTTTCCCACAGCAGGGGTAATGGTAAAACAAGTTCTTTCACTCTGAATTATACCACAGGGCTTTTGCCTGAAAATTTGTCACTGGCAAATGGAAGGATCTGTCCACTTATGGAAGAGGTTTCTGTTTGGAATATGTTTGGAGATGCCTTTCTCCAACCAGGCTGACATAAGGTAATCACAAATCACCACCCCCCAGGAGGTGTGTTCTCACTTGGACAATGGCAGAAGTCCTTTCTTGTCCAGGATTTTAGGTGTTTTATCAACTCAGAGATTATAATTTTATGGCAAGGCTAAGATTGGGAAAATCTCTATTGCAACACTCCAAAGCATAAAACAGAATACATATCAAACACACATCTGGAAAGAGATTAGCACTACTTCAGTGGGACCTATGACTCAGTAGCTTGTGTTTCTAAAATGAAATATTAGGGGTCTGAATGGATTAGAAAAGACTTATGGGGGGAAGGAGGATCAGATTACTAGAATATGTATCTTTTTTCTTGCAAAACCTACACTTTTCCTTTTCAAACGGGATGGCTAGAAATTTATCCCTGAATGTAGTAAGCACATGAAATGCATATGCCTTTAATGTGCAAATTCTATACTGCACAAGGGAATAACTAATGAGCCACTATTTTAATGAATCAAGTTAAAATGGCAAGGTGACATATCTCATTTAAGGGGATGAATTCTTAATGTCACTATAAAATGAACCCCTCCTTCTCAAGCAAAAGGAAGACAATATTGGTTTGGGTTAAAATCCTGCCTTTTTTTGCATCTTTTGCAGATTTTCCACAGTCCTCAGGAGATCTCTGTGGATCATACCCTTCTGAAACACAATGACAGTTTTTGATCAGGGAAGTTAATGAATATAAAGAAAACAAACTGAAGCAGTACACAGTAAAGATGTAAAGATGACTTCATGTAGTCTCCAAGAATCCATGTACAGCCCAGAGGACAAGCCCCACCATGGGTGCCTAGCACCCTGAGGGACTGGCAGTGTGGCCACCAGTAGCCTGCCTGGCACAGCCCAGGGACAACTCTGAGGTCAGCAAAGCAGCAGAACCAGGGTGCTGCCCTCCAGACAGCAAACCTCTTTTGTGGTCCCCTCTACATTCACTCTACCTACTACCAAACACCTTTCCCCTGTCCCTCCACCATGACCTGCTCCTCACATGGTTGTTCCAAACCCACATGCCCTTACTCCCCAGAACGGTACTTTATGCTCCATCTTCCCAATGGTTCAAACACCAGTCATCATCCTGGTTCTTACCACCTCTTTCCACATTTTTAAGTTGCATTGGGTATGGGTGACAAGGAGCTGGCAGCAGTGCTGCCCTCTGTGAGGGGCTAGGGCTGCCCAGAGCTGGACACAGCTGGGTCTGCCCAGTTCCCCTGCAGCCCCACGGTGGGCACGGCACAGCCCACAGGGGAGCTGGTGCTGCCTCTGGGAAAAGGCATCGAGGACAGGGTGGAATGCTGTCCAGCAGCAATGGAAAACATGTGAGAACCTTACTTCTGTCCTACTCTGAGCATCACTCAAGACAATGATCTGCCCAGTTAATTAACTTAGAAATCTGAAAGGACCTGCACTAAATTCCTGCGCACTGCTGCTCAGACTCCAGTAAATTCTTGATTCACATTGACAAGTCTGAGCCAAATCCCAGTGAAGTCAATATGAATCCTTCTATCAACTTCAATGCACCTTCTGAGGCATTTCAAAACTCCACTGACTACACAACTTTTCTCAAATCAGTATTTAAAAAAGTAAAAAAAAGGCATTTGTGACATTTATGCTTTCAATCTTCCACCCCAATAACTACATTAAGTTTACCACAAAAACATATCATTCAGTTTACTGGACTGATTTCAATCATTTGCTTGCAGACTGCACTGCAAGAAACAAGAGCTGATTCAGTAAACTTCGCTATTTCTCTTCAAGTCCTGGTTTGTTAGTAAGATTCTGTGAGCAGCCAGGAATGGACAGGGTACCCAGTCCTCAGCAGGCACATTTGGCCATCACTGACCAAAGGAAAGTGATCCTCCAGAATTGTGCAAACAGTGTTCAAACATGGCAAGGCACTACAGACAAGTATTTAACTACCTTCTCCGGCTGGGAAGCAAAGGAGGCTGGAATCATCTGTCTATGAAAAGCAACCTAGGAAGAGCAAGGCTTTGATTTACTGAGTGGGAAGGACTCTGAATCAGATTGCTGATAACCTCTTTTATGTAAAGCCCACAAGCTACAAAGACAGAGCATGATTGCAGGAAGGATGAAGAGCCATCCTGGAAATGGGCAAATAATTTATTCAGAATCAGTTGTCCATTACTGTTCACAAAGAAATTGTTTGAGTCTTAAATGTATTCATTATTTCAAATTGTTCCATTTATTTATTCAGCAAATAAGATATGTGTTCTGAAGGTACTGAAGTTGTGAAACATACAATAGACTATTTCGCTCACAATCTGCATTGTCTTGGATAGCTGGATTATTTGCATAAATTAATTACATAACAGAGGGCAGGAGAATTGAGCCTTTAATCACCATGAGTAATGCTTACTCAAGGAAGAAGTCCTATTGAAGTCCAAAGAGTAAAGAGTTTTCAACATTAGAAAATGAGTCAGAATCTGGCCTTATTCATAGTTTGTGTTCTGAGGTAAGTTTACTTCTTGCTTTTCAAATATGTACCTATCCTACAGAGTATTGTCATGGAGCAGCAATAAATACCTTTTGACTTGCTTCATCAGTCTGCATAGCACCAAGTCAAAACTGAAATGCTATGAAGAAGGATCAACAACTCAGTTAAAGGAAGGAGAGGAAGGCAGTACCTGTTTCTCCTGAGCTTCTGTGGTCACAAAGTACAAACATTCATGTTTTTTAAAAAAAAAAATCCAAACAACCAGTATTCAAGTCTGTTTTCAAATTTACATAAATATTAGTAGGATAAAAGAGAGTCTGAAACAGCATACAGAAAATGAAAAATAAGAGAACTGCACCCGATTAGCTTTTACCACCACCGAAAATATTATGAGCTGTTCTGTCATTTCTACAGGTCTTTGGGAGGGAATCTAAATTGCTATTGTGGGAAGAGCACAAATAGAAAAAAACCCTACAAACATATGCTAACTTGCAGTGGTTTGTTTGCCAATTAACAAAACACCAACGCTCCCAACAAATTAGACAAACACAACAAGCAATACTCTTTATGAAGACAAGTGGTGTAAAGGAGATGGCAGCACGATGAGCTAACAAACCCCCTCTCTATCCTAACAAAAGTAATGGCATGAATATGAAGTGAAACTGGCTGTAAATACTAGTCAGTAGAGAGAGCACAAAACACATTGCTTTGTTCCAGGGCAGCAGTATCAGAATCAGTGTCAGTGGACATCTGCAATCTACATGCACACCTGTAAGGCAGGTGGGACAGGAGGACTGAAAGTGAAAGAATGTCCAAAATTAAGTTTTCCTACAAGTTTTTTTCTTTTTACTTAAAAGACCACATTTTCCAAAAACTATAGGCTCAGCACCAAGAAATTTGAACTGAAACAGCATTAGTTTTAACACCCATTTCAGCTAGGTATCGCCAACTTTCCCTGAGAAAAGGTAGAGAAAAGCTTGAAACCAACTTTGTTTTATTTAGAGATCGAGCCAAGGCAACACTAAAAGCAGGTCTAGCCAGTAATTTGAATGTCAAGCTATTTGCCTCCCATCATTATTTCAGTTTGTACCTGCTTAGTAGAGTTTTACCCACATCTGTTATGCTTGGTTCATTACAAGAGCTTGCTAATAAATAAACTGTTTTAATAATAGAGTTTTGCGTCTTGCACTACAACAAAGTTATCACTTATATCTTGGGCCTTTTATCCTGCTTTTATGTGGAAGATGGAAGTTGCTTTTGTAGAGGATTTCACAATTTCATTTTGTTTTCCTTGGGGGAAAAAAACTACTCTGAATTTGCAAACTTCTCCAGGTATTGAAAGAATTGCTCTGGATCAGGATGGTTCAGTGCTGTTGGACTCAGTGAGGGATGTTATGGAATAGGACACAATAGAGGAGAAGAGGCAAAAGCATTATCAGCTGTTCACATCCAGACACTACTCACTCCAAAGCACTGAGGGAATGTGGGTTTTCTGGTGGCAGCAGTGGTTTTGGTTTTGGTTTTGCTTGAACATATCCCATCTCTTAGATTAAGCATTCAGACTTCAGATCTCTGAATCCCTCAATTAGGCTTGTGCAAAATTACCCAATCTGTTTATGCTCTCCCCCTTCCCTCCTCCTCTTTCATTCTCTCTTCCTGCTTCCCCATCCTTGCAGTGAAGCATCTCAGACTTGGCAAGAGCTTCTGGGCTCCAGCCAGCTGCTGCTTCAGACCCAGGTCATGCTTTCAAGGCATAGTCCTAGAGCAGGGTGGGGTTGAATTGCAAAGTGCAAACCTGAGCCAAGGTGCACAGGGCCCCAGAGAGCACATCACACACATCCTCACTACTCTATCCCATCTGACATGTCAACTTTTAACTGAGTTCTAAGGGAATAAATCCAGCTACAGGGAGTAGAGGAAGCCATTCTGCTTCCCAGGATCTTCATCTGCTAGTGTAAATCCTCAAGACAATCCAGTGTTGCAAGTCCTTTGCTCTCACAAGCATATTGCTTGTATGAAAAAGAAATGTTCAAATTTGATGGGGACAAATAGCAAATCTGCATTAAGTTCAGTCAAGTAAAACATCTATTTTTTAGCAATTCAATTATGTGTTATCAGCTGCCCTTTTCTTTAAGACAATTAGAATTAGCCACAGCAGAAATCCTGGTGCAGTGAGGTGTCCCCACAGAAATGGTAACACCAAAGCCTGATGGAAATCTGCAAGAGCAACTGGTTTCTGCCACATCTCCTGCCAGTTGGCATGCTTAAGGATCAGCCAAGTTTTCTAAGATTTCAGTAAAGCAAATAGAATACTGCCTGTACAAGGGAATACAAGAGACAAACTTCACCTTTACAATGGTGCAGAATGAAATGGTTAAAAGAAGTTCCCTGCACACATTCTACAAAAACTCACATGCCCAGAGGCACTGCATTTGGCTTCCTGTAGCTCGTGTTTTTCCTTTTTACTTATCCCTAGTGGTTCATTATTGTAGGCCTTTTGACTTGTGAGAACAAGTCTCACCATTCCCTCTGGGAGTTTCACCGCTGCCCTTTCGCTCTCTGTTGCTCCCTTTTCTGTTTATCTTCTTCCAGCTACGTCTCCCATTCAAGTTGGGAAAGGAGGCAAAAGACAAAATTTCTATCATGATTTCTCCCTCCTTCACAATCTCTTTTCAATCTATTTCTGCTCTTAACAAGAGCAACACCACTGTAAGGTGCAAACAGGCTGGTGTTTCCTGGCAAGTAGGTCCATTCTGAAAGCAGAGAGAAATTCACAGGCCAAGCTAACAGCACAGAGATCCACACCACCTTCATACTCTGCAATGCTGACTGCAATCCACCTGAATCATTCTCTCCCTGTGAATAAACCTGTAGTTTAAGCAAATCAGGCTCAAATACTCCATGCCTGCAAGTCCCCTATGATTTCTTGCAAGATACAAATCCCTAAAAGAGGCAGAGGCCGTGTTTGTATCATAACAATCATCTCAGCAGCAGGTGCTTGCAAACATGATGCTGCACTAAAAAGAAAACCCTCTTTTCTATTAGCATCATCAATCAGATATTAGATGCACTCACAGCAAACGTCATTGTATTTGCTGAGTCATTTATTTAGCAGAGCTTTTCACCCTGCCAATCTTTCTGCCTATCTTACTGCTTGAAGGAACCAATTTTTGAGTATATCAATCACCTCTATATCTGTCTGAAAAATATTTTAGTATCTCAGACCTTATTTGTCCCTCTGGGGTAACAGGAAACTGTGACACAAGATTGAACTGCATCCTTCTCTCCTTTGTCCAGCCACCTTTAACTTCCACAGGGGACATAAGAGCTGACTGAAAGAGCATGGGAAGCTCATGAGGAGAGATGAAAGTGGTTCAAGGAAAAAGGTAAAAATATAAAAATAATTTACTGCAGGATTTTTCTAAATATATCCATTTTTTCTTGTGGATACAGTAAGTGTGTGCTGCACATGGTTTCTTTTCTTTTTTTAAGAATAAATAATCTGCAGGTGTATGAAGTTTACTACAACAAATATTTCAAAGTGAAGCTACATTTTCTTGTTATGATTAATATGTTGCATTACAGCTTGCTTGTAAATTAAAGGAGCAGAATATGATGTACTGCAAAGGAGTTGTATATTTCCCCTGCTAAGCTACAGTGACTGTAAATCATTTCCATCACACTTCATCTTTAATTTGAATTCATAAAAGGTTGTACATTTATTTGCAGTTTTAAATTTTGTAAAAAAAAAAATAATTAAATGCTGCCAACGTAAATGTTTATTAAAAGAAAAAATATGCTGATCTGAAACATGAGGAATTAAAATATATGTAGAATATAAGAAAGGACAATATGTAAGATTTCTAATTAAGCATTAGGAATTTAATGTGAAATATGAGGCCTTCCACTATAGACACATCTGCATTTGGCCAGATGGGAGTGATAGGGGAAGGCAAGGGTGAGTTCACAAAAGGTCTAGAACAAGATTGTCCCCATCCACACCCAGGTCAGGAATTTTGTGAACTCAGGTTAGCCAGTTGGTAGTGAATCATTGAAAAATTAGAGCCTATGGAATTAAAACCAAAGTAAAATTAAAAGCAACTTCCCACAAGATGCCAAACCATGTTCCTGCCCATCTATTAATATAGGCCATCAGATGGTCTGGCCAAGTTGGACTTTCAGACATTCTCATAACCTCATGAGGCCAGATCCCAAGTGAAGACAGAGAACTCATTTTTGGTAGCCTCAAGGTGCTGCCTATAGAGTAAAAATCTCTGAGTTAGGCTTCAGTAATGCTCTTTAGGTGAAGCATTAGTGTTACTGCCCAGGTCATGCTTCTATTGAATGGGGACTCTATATCCACATTCTGCTTATTATACCTCTCATCTAATTTATGGAGAGATCACCATCACTAATATGATGACAAGCAGGGGGAAGTAATTTTAATCACATTAGCAGCAAAGAATTTAACACGGTATCAGACTAAAATTTTGCCAGTATGGTAAACTAGATTACAACTCCTTTTAATGCTTCTCTCAAATAAGGTATTTTGCCACTCAGAAATCTCACAAGTCTACTGTTGATAAAGAACAATGGCCCTAATTCTACCCCTACAAACTCATAATTCCATAAAAGTCAGCAGCCCCCCCTGCCTCACCTCTCCATTGGCTGATTTCAGTGGGGAACATATGTTTGAAACAAAGCATGTAATATTTTTTAATATATAAGAATGCAAATGAATAGTTCAAGATAGTTTTTTCCTCCTACATAAACTTCTTTAACGTTAACAATAGTAGATTAAACTTCTCAGAACAAACTGAGTGGCTCCTTTTGAAATGGCAAACCACATTTTTCCAAATGAAACAGCTCCCAGTTCATATTCTAGCTGCTGGGAGTTCCCATTTCCAAAATTTCAAAAAGTCTCCCAGAAGAGAATGATGTGATACTGGAGATCTACACTTGGCTCAATATTTTAACAATTTTAACAAATTTTAATGATGCCTTTTCCATAGAGAAAGGTGAGATACAAAACCCCTGAGCTCTCTGACAATGCTGACATTTTCTTAGAAAGCACTGCATAGAGATCCAAGCTTTGCCCCTCAGAAAACCCTCCTGCAGAGTGTGTGTGTGCAGTATAACTATAAAATCAGAAATTTAGAATTCAGAAAACAAAAAGAAAACAAAACCCCTGACCATGCTTTTTTTTAAGCAGAAGACAGCAGTAAAACAAGAAGCTGGCAAATACAAGTTTTAAGAGATCATTATAACATGTTTTTCTTGGTCTAATCTGGTGACCAGCAACAATTCCCTCTAAATTTCATAGCTGGTCAAGAGTTCAGCTGATGAAGAAACCCCTGAGCCCTGTGCACACAGTTGCCCAGGAAGTGGTGGTCAGGCCATGTTGGGTGCTCTCAGGTGAGCAGATGCTGGGCCATGCCACCACTACAAACACACAGCAGTGCAGGTCCAGACCAGCTTTAGAGAGCACAAGTGCAGCACACAAGCCTCATGCTCTTCAGAGCATGCTGAAGGTGATAGCGGTGTAAAATAAGCATCAAGTTTGAGATTTGTATTCTATACAGGATGAGAATTCCTACATCTCAGCCAGGATCACTGACCCTGCACCATGTCTGCAGCAAGAGTAGGGAAGCCCCAGCCAGCAGGACCCAACAGGCTGCTGGGAGAATCATATTTATATCAGGCACCCAAAGAATGTTGTTTTGCTTGGCGTTTCCTGCCTGACTGGTTCTCTTCCTAACAACCAAACTTTGTTTGTCTTAATTTAAGATGTTTACTTTTGCTGTGGTTGCAGTAAAAGCCCATGTCCTCATAAGCAGCAATTTGCAGAAAACAATGCAGGGCAGGAAATCAACCCTAACGATGTCCAACACACTGAGCCTGTAACACTTCTGCTGGGGACAGTGGCAAACTAATGAGCAATCTCCTAATTACTCAGAAGCTATTCAAGCACATTACCCTAGATGATGCTAAATTGACACCTCTTGCAGGTAAACTGCTTAGTCACAATTTAGCATAAGCAGGAGCTGCAAACATCTATAGACTATTCCATCAATAAGGTTTTGTCAGTGATGCAAAATCAAGACAGACTTTTTTTGTTTTACAGATGAAGTTTGTTTTGTCTTACTTACAGATCCACCCTGCTGTCAACTCATATTTATTACAGACTACCTTCCTAGTAAATTAAAGCCTTCCTTTGAAATCAGTGAGCACTGCAAAGAACGAAATTAGTTCCAAAACTGAGGTCCAGACACAATTATGAAGTTTTGACCTCATTTGCTACAGCATTTATGCATATTTTATGAAGACCAGCTCTTCTATATTGAAGCATCCTGCCACAGTACAGAATTACTTAACGATTGCAAGGTGGACAAAACAGGAATATCTGCCAATGAGAAGATATCCATAGTATTTTGGCATTTATGACAGATTAGAAATATCTCTATCTGCCCACCTATTTCAAGTGAGTTTGAATTACTCAAGGACGATGATGCCGAGAAAAGGCTGGAAAAGAACTACTCCCAGACTTGTATCTCTGAGTAGCAGGGATTTGTTTATTCAGCGCTGGGCACAAGGGGGATCGCTCCACCAAACTTGTGCTCCCAGGGACAAAAACTTCACAGTTTTTATACATTAAATGTTCATACATATTCATTCTTTCCAGGTGGTTATTATTATAATTAGTTCTTGGAAGTCATTATCATATACTCCTCCTCTGTCTCCTCCCTCTTGGCATCAGTCCCATGGTCCTGGTGGTCGTTCGGTGGTCGTGAAGATGAAGCACCTCCTCTTCCTCAGTACCCTTTGGACACCCTTATTATGCAACTGTTTACCCCTTTGTACAGTTTTGCATGCCTTGCTGACCTTGCCTCTATCTTGAACATTTTGTTTCTTCATTCCACACTTTATATGGTCTTAGTTTTCCTTCCACTGCCAAGGTTTGAGTCTAGTTAGTTCTACTGCCATATTATAGATAAGGTGCATCGTTTCACCAGCCAAGCCAAAACAATACCATTAGTGCAGCTTTTTATCTGTACTATGAAATCCTTGCTGTCTTGCAAATTAAGCTGAAATAGTGCTATTAGTAAAGTTATCCTTTATGCTTTCAGCTTTAACTGTTCAATTCCTGCTTTCAGTCTGCTTCTCAGTATCAAAGATGTATACTCGAGTATGTGCATTTTTAATACTAACTGCAAAATCAAATAATACAGTTGAATAAATACCTGTTATAACTTCGAATGATAAATTGAAAATTAGGCATGAAGTGAATATACTGCCTTTCTCCATGTCCTACACTTACAATATCTACTGAAATATTCAGTGTAGCTCAGTTTCCTCATTTATTTCCATGAGCTCAGGACCAAATCCCCAGGTTTCACTATCAAGCAGCTATCACACAACACCAAGTTCTTTACACACCAGCTTCTAATAAAGATGACAGACATGTTAGTCAGGAAACCCAGGGTTTAAAAACAAGGTAATAGAATGATGATTTCTATGACACCACACATCAGCTCAGGGAAATATAGTTCAGCCACAAAACAATCCAAAAATAAGAGTTTTTAGTCTTACCCAACAAATCAAAATATTCAGACATTTCTCACAAGTGCCATGTCCTAGTTCTCTCCTCACAGTCATCACCCTGAGCAGCATAAACTTTTTTATCTGAAGACTTTAATAAACAGCTCAGTGATTAGGAGTTCTCTAGAAACATTTACTATTGATTAAAAAGTCCAGCCTACTATGGAACATCCCAAAAGCCACCAAGTTATGCCCACCTGTAGGAATTTGGTGATACAAACATAACACACATGAAGCTAAAAGCAGACCTCTGTTTTCCTTAAGAGCCAGAAGGATTTTGCCTCAGTTTCCCTCCCCATTTCCATTCCCACACTTCCCTTTAGGACTCGATCCAGACCCAGGCAGGCCGCTCCCTCTTCTGTTGTTGACATATGCTTTGTGGGACTACAGGGTGCAGCAGCCTTCTCTGATGTGGAAGCATCTTTGGGCTCTGTCATCAGTGCTTGGAACAATCACTGGCATTTTCAGCATCAGTGCTTGGAACAATCACTGGCAGGTTTAGAGCATTTTCACATTTTCCACAAGAGCTTTTGTAGCATCCTGCTGGAAGCCTAAAGTTCACACTCATGTCCACCATTTCAGTGCAGTTTGCAGCTCTTAGGAGAGAGGAAGTGCATCAAAACAAGCCTTTTATAGTATTTCTCTGGTAGAAAACCAAGAATAAGCATTCTGGACACATCCCTGCATGTTTCTGAGGGGAGAAAAAAAAAGCAAGTTGATATATATTAATTCATTTTGAGAAGTTTTGCAGTTTTCTAGAAAACATGTTAAATTCTCACAGAGCTTAAGGCAACTTGAAGTGTACTGTACTAGCAGAAATACATGCAGAAACATAGGTATTATCAGTTTGAGCAGTGTCAGGCAATAGCAAGAGTAGGGCTGCTTCAGGAGGAGCCAGGGGCTGAGGGAGACCACAGCACCAGCCAGATTGTCCCCCCTAGCAGGACACAGTCCTGCCATGCCCAAGCTGGTCAAACAGAGCCAGGTGGTTACAACAACAGGGCTCATCAAGAGTCCAACAATTATCAGGGAAAGGCAAAGTAACAAGTCACAACCAGTGTCAAACCAGGAAATGCAAACAACAGTCTAGGAAGATCAAGGAAGCAGAACTGAAGGCCTGAGCTTAAATGGGGCTCCTGGAGCAATGAACCTCCACGGGTGTAGGTGGAAGTCCTCAAGTGAGGCTGGTCATGGGAGTCAAAGCCTATTGATGCACTTGGGTCCCTGACAAGTAATTTGATTTAATATTGTGTTCAGATATGTCCTGCTTGACAGGGCTAGAGGAACTGTCGTGGTTTAACCTCAGCCAGCAGCCAAGAACCACGCAGCTGCTCACACTCCCTCCTCCCAGCTCTTCCCCCCCCGCAACCCGGAGGAATGGGGAGGAGAACAACTGGAGTAAAATATGTGGGTTGAGATAAGGACAGTTTAATAACAATACAGAGCAGAATGAGCTACAATGCCAATAGATAATGAAAAGAAACCAAAATCAGTGATGTACAATACAATTGCTCACCACCCGCGGACCGGCGCACCCCGAACCTCCCCCAGGATCGGCCCCTTCCGGCCTGGAACACCGGGCATGACGTGCCATGCTGGGGAATATCCCTTTGGCTAGTTCAAGTCACCTGTCCCGGCTATGCTCCCTCCCAATTTTCTGTGTATCTTCTCACTGGCAGAGCATGAGACACAGGCAAGAAAAATGTCCTTGGTTATGATAAACACAATCCAGCAAAAACCAAAACAACAATGTATTATCACTTCTGAATTCAAAACACTGCACTACACTAGCTACTGAGAAAATTAACCCCATCCTGGCTAAAACCAGGACAAGGAACTAAGGAACAAGACAGGGCATTTTCAGGAATGAAAATCATTTGGGAGATTATTCAGCATACTTCACCCAAAAAGATCTCTTCCTTTTCCAAAGTCCAGCCAGAGTGGAACATAAGGCTGTGTGAATCTACTCACATAGGCAAGTCCACAATAATGAAAACTGATAGACCGGTTACTAATTTCTTATTAGTTTCCCTTGCTTTGCATTTAAACATTATGTACGAATATTTCTATACCATATACTCTAGTCCCTAAATGTGAATTAAACTAAATTGCACAGTCTCAATAGTTCCTACTACTATTCTAAAAGCTGATGCACAAAAGAAATTTTCTCCCTGAGATAGTATGACTGTTTTCCTTCATAAAAGTCCTGCCTTCCATTTGTTCCCTGTTTTAAGTTTTGTAATAGACTGCAATAGAGCTAAAATGTGCATGCTGTATAGTCACCACTTTTGCAAGTTGATTTACTACCACACAAACCATTTAGAATTCTCCAAAGAGGCTTTGAAGGCTTTAATATCAGAATCTTTCTCCAAGGTCTGCTTTGGTACCAATATTTAATTAAATTAAAACCTAATTATAGTCTAAGATGAATGATGTGCATTCTCTCTACATTAGACAGACCTATTTGCATTTCATGAAAGATCATTGACATGGCAGTGTGCCATTTGATTCAGATTAATTCAAAGATGTCCCCATGGAATTTGTCATTTTACCTACCATCTCTCTGCCCCACATAGGCTGTATTTGTCTTCTCTATCAGGTGTCCAAGGCCTAAAGGTTTAGACAGACTTCATTACCTGGGGTAAGTAGTGCATAAAACCATTCAATTGGCAGTAGCCAGTCCACTGAACCATTCCTTTGCTTTGCTTTGTTCCCACTTCCTCTGATGCTGTTTACAAGACATTTTGCTCAGGTTTTGTTCCCAAGTGTGAGAGACATTCTTCAGTGCCTGAAACCCATCATTAACCATCTTCCCCTTCAGGTGTTCTCTTCTAGTTCCCAGGTATTTTGTTCAGCAGAAACTCACTAAAGCATAGCAGTGTTCATAACAATTAGTGAATTTTAATTATCTTCATCCAAGGAAAGCTGCTCTAAAGTTGCAATCAGAACAATTATGGTGTTTTAGCTGAAAACAATGGAATGGCATTTTGCTATTTATTGGAGGTACATATCCAAGGATTTTCTTGTTTTAAGGCATAGATCCCTACAGTCTGTATTGATAAACAGGGGAAAGCTCATCTGTAGCATAAAAAGCAGCATGGTTGCTTGCCAAAAAAAAATTGACAGAAATCATTTACATTTTGGAAGAAAATGGAAATGGTCATTCATAATCAAGAGAAAGCAAAAAAGCAAACAAGGATAGAAAAGCAAAGCCCTGATCACCCTATAAGTCTCCCATACTCAGTCTTTGAATTTATGAAAACATTATGAATACAATGATAATTACATGAGATCTAAAAGTCGACAAAAACTGACATTTGCCTTCAGGCATTTCCTACTTCCTTCCTTGCTCCTGCAGCAGAACTGTTCTGCCTTCCTTGTGCTTTAGGCTTCTGCTTACCACTGCAGGAGGGACAACCCAGTCTACTCTTGTCCAGCCTTGGATTCAAAAACCCTAAACCCAGAGATGGTTCTTGAGATGCTCCCAGCACAAACTTGCTTCAGGCTGTGCAGGATCCTTCTCTGTTTCTGCCTTGCTTGCTTCTGCATGTTTTTATCCATCCTTAGAAGCCGCACAGACTTTCCCAAACCACTTTTTCCTTTTTTATTTCCTGCACAAATAGGGATCTCTTTTCAATCTCGTTATAAGGAGCCATGTCAAACTGTAAATTGAACCATGCTTTTCCTGTAAGTCCCAAAATGAATATCTAAGAACATTTTTCCAATTTGTCCTTGCAGACCTCATCTCCTACAGAGCTTACTGAAAGAGGCCATTGAAAAGGCTAGTGACCCAGTTATTATATCACATTTAACCATAGTGGTTTGTTGATGCACTTTGGTAATAAGTATTTAGGTAGGAATATTCATCATCCCTGCTCTGAATCAATGTCATAAACAAACTTTACACCAACTTACATATTGATATTACAAAATTGATATAGTAGGACACTAGCTATCTGTCTAGTCTCATTCACATAGGCCATATAAGCCATATAAAATCTGTACTGAAGGACCAATCAGATTCTCAGTTAATGAATTTTTTCCTTCATACAAGCCACTGTAATTTTTCTGAATTGCACCTGCTGAGCTTATAATGGAAAAAAAGTAGACTGAGAGAGTTAAATGTTCTTCTGTTAGCCCATATCTGTTAAATCTCTATTTGTTCTGCTGCTTTTCTAAAAGGAAATCTGTTGGTAAGTCTCTTATGATTACTTACACTAGGTAAATCTGCTTACTATCTGTTGCAATTTTGCTTGTTGTGACACCAAAATGTCACACAGTCTTTTCTTTCAAAACTTTTCTGCTGCAAGGAAAGAGTTACTACCCCCATTTAAGGTGTGGAAAACAATGGCATAGAGAGGCCAGGTTAGATATCAGTTAGACACCAACTCAAGCTCATGCATTAGCCATTGGGTAGCACTTTGTTCAGGAACCAGCAGAGTAGGAATTCACTCCAAGCACTGCCCATCACTTAACACCTGATTTCCATTAACAGCATTATGCCAATCACCTAATCAGCCATCAAGGTTTCCTTCGCTGTGTGATACCTTTCTCACATTAGGGAACAAGATTATTTGCAGTTTTCCAAGTTCATTTTGATTTTTCTATAAATATAAATTATGACTGACTAGCAGTATCACAGGTCTTAGTTGAGATGGGGTGTGGAACAAAGCTAAGCACTTCAAGGTGTCAGAAAGGTATGGGAACTAAGTGAGAAGAAAGACGTAGATGCTACTGGCAGCAGGAAGTGAGTGGAACAAAGCACTTCAAGGTGTCAGAAAGGTATGAGAACTAAGTGAGAAGAAAGATGTAGATGCTACTGGCAGCAGGAAGTCGTAAGGAGTGCTGCTATTTGTGGAAGGGTAAGGTTCATTTGGCAGGAGAAAAGGTTTAGAGGTTTCTGAGGGCTGAACTGCTCAGTTGAATGGAAAGAGAGTAAGACAGACATCAGCCCTTCTACAGCACTTCAAGGTGTCAGAAAGGTATGAGAACTAAGTGAGAAGAAAGATGTAGATGCTACTGGCAGCAGGAAGTCGTAAGGAGTGCTGCTATTTGTGGAAGGGTAAGGTTCATTTGGCAGGAGAAAAGGTTTAGAGGTTTCTGAGGGCTGAACTGCTCAGTTGAATGGAAAGAGAGTAAGACAGACATCAGCCCTTCTACCTTGTGTGGCCACTTTAACTTCCTTTTCCACAGCAGACACTTCTCTCTGGCCTTGATCCATCAGATGGGGCAGCATGAGAATGTGTTTCCTGGGCACTGCTGAGACATCTAATGATGTCTGCAGCATTTCTATAGCTCAGCTGAATATGTGATACCTCAGCAGAGGGGCAGGGATGTGTGACTACTATGTGAGATACATGACATGCTCACCATAACATCCCCTTCTTTTATTTCTTTTGCAATGGCTGACCTTTTGACAGTTAAAGAGCCCTATTTACTCTGTTAATTTCCCCTCCTGTCCTTTTTCTAAGGTTATCCATGCTTGCACAACATTTGCCATAGTGGCCAATCTTTCCTGAGCAATGCCATGTCCAGATTTGACTTACATGGGATGAGTGGTCCTAACCACACAGAGGACACTTTGAGCCTCCTATATCACTCAGGATCTTTGACTGGCTGCAATTATGATTTATATAAATATGCCCTTGAGAAGCTAGGAAATAACTATGCCTGGTATGATTCAAAGAATACATAATTTTCTCTTATTCACTGGCCAGAGTTATGAACAAATGGCTGTATGTAGAGAAGGAATTACATTAAGCTCATTAAAAATAATTTGACAGGAAAGTGAGGATTCACTTCCACAAAACTGGGCTATGAGTGAAATAATAAAACATGCAAGCTTTTCTTTAGCAATTCACTGTAATTTCTGTTATATCACTGGGTCATTTATGATACAGCACATAATGTAGCACACGTATCTTGATAAAAACCTCTATCTTACAAGTATGCTCGACATTTGCTCATGACAGAGGAATTGAAGGCAACATTTTCCTTGAGTCTATGCCTGAGCATGTCCTCTACAGGAGTCACTAAATATGATTCTTCAGTTATTTTAAATTTCAGTTGGTATAAAAAAATCCTGGAGTGGTATTTAGCCTAATTCTACTGAGTGTTTATTTAAACATTATTTGTCCAGGATGACCAGTTAGTATTTATTTTAAAACTCCCTGATCTCTTAGCCTCTCTTTCAATTTGGTGGTTGATTTGATATTCAGTATATCAGAGGTAAGTATCTTGTTATAGCTAAATGAAATGTGCATTTGGAAAAGTTCATTAATAGCATTATCATTAATTGGTACCTGAATCTCACTGCTGCAGGGACACTTTAGATTAAATGACAGATTGCACCTAGCCTTTTTTCTTTTTAAGTAGAATTTTAACAGCCTCCACATATTGCAAATGAAGTCTAATGGGCCAAATCCCTTTCTGATTTCTGACCCCAACTGATCAAAAAAAAAACCCACAATGTGATAGTGGTTAGTCTAAACTTACTGTTACACCAAGATGTCAGGGTTCAGAATCAATCCTAGTTTCTTTTTATTTATTTAGTAAAAGAATATCTCTTAATCTTTGGAGGGAAGAAGATACATTTCACTTTGCCTTTTACCACACGCAGTTGCTGAGGTGCACACCGAAACATGCAGGAGAAGTCTGAACTTAGGTTAATCAGCAGCAGTCTCACAAACATTAAGTCCTCTCTCACTTTGTGCATCATCTACCCACTCTGGTGTCCTTGTAACTCCTCTGAGTTTAGCTGACATCTGCCAGCATAGTCCTGGCACTACCTGGCAGCTGAGATAGCAGCAAAGGATCTGGTCTTGGGAATACACAGGCACAGGTGTGTCTGGGATGACTGTGCATCAGATACTGCATGTTCAGTGGCCTTTACACCTTAAGTTGCACCTGCAGTGCACTGCTAAGCTGTCAGTCTGTAACATAAAACAAGGCAGTAATTGGAATAGCAGCTGGCTTGTGACCCATTAAGACTCTCTCTCATACAGCTTACCCTCTCCAGATTGTTTCTGAGCATCTAAGTGAAACACTTTCTAAAAGAACAGACAAAGAAAACCACAGGAATCATGCTAAAACCCTAGAATACTGAATTTATTCACTTCTACCAACACTGAATGAGTCCTCAAATCACAATGCCTTTTGGACTCCCAGCCTCCCCACCAGAATGCCAAAAGATTAAGCAGTATTTCCTCATACATAAAGCTATATCCCATCTGATTAAAAGCAAATTAGATTCTTGATCCAACTTGTAGGATTAAGTATCTCCTAGAGAGATGACATTAGGCCTGCAACATATTTATTATTAATAATTTTCTCATGAGAGTCCACACTGGGATTGACTATAGGCGCAAAGAACTATTTTGTCTTGGTCAGCATATTAATTGACTTTTTGACTTCTCTCATGCAATGTAAAACAGCTTGCCTGCTGCAGCAAAGGAAGGGCATTTAACTGTCCAGCTGGTAAGGTCCTGCATGGCAGACACCTGTATTTGCAGCAGTCATTTGCAAAACTTCAGCAAAGGCAATTTGTTGAAAAACCAGTAAGTTTTTTGGGGGGGGGGCAAACGTATGCATATAAAAGGAGGAAGGAGATTCTTATAACTCTCTTTTAATCCTGCAAAAAATCTCTACAGGACTTCAACATAGATAATATATTTTTTCTTTACTTGGAAGCTCTTATTCTGCCAAAATGACACCTGAAGCAGGATTTGAACAAAAACCCCAAAACACCAAAGCCAACCAACCAACAAACAAACGGGGGCAAACGTATGCATATAAAAGGAGGAAGGAGATTCTTATAACTCTCTTTTAATCCTGCAAAAAATCTCTACAGGACTTCAACATAGATAATATATTTTTTCTTTACTTGGAAGCTCTTATTCTGCCAAAATGACACCTGAAGCAGGATTTGAACAAAAACCCCAAAACACCAAAGCCAACCAACCAACAAACAAACCAAAAGCCACACACAACTCTCTTGTTTCCCTTACCCAACTCAGTCCTAGATCTGGAAAAGTAAACCAATTTACTGTGTAGGTAAATGACACATATTAATCAGTTTGTCCAGCTAAGAAAACTTCACTGAGATGGCAGCAAAATGCAATGAAATCCCAAAATATGTTAGGTACTGCACAATATGCTCTTTTAGACTCTGTGAGTAGATCTAGTCCTAAGGTACAATATATAAATGTGCCCTCACACACAAGGACTATTCTTTCTAATGCAAAAATAGTAATAATGAAAAACCTCTCCTCTAATAAAATTACTAGTGAAAATTATCATTAATGGCAGGTTTTATAACAAATTCTGTTGCCCTCCTGCTGTCTTCTGCACCTGCTGACTGTCTGGCCTAGCCTGCCCTCCTGCCTTGTCCAGCTGTTTTAAACGATGCTTCATTCAACAATGCTTTTTAATGACAAGAGTTCTGGAAGGCTGATTCTCCACGATATATGCTTAGTGTGAAACTGCCCCTCTTTGTCCTGATGACACTTAAAGGAAGCCTGACTCACCTGTTTGCTCCATCTTCTAGTTTATTCATAGCTTCTTGCAGCACCATATCATCCCAAACCGGTAGTAAACACAATGCAGTTCATCACAGAAGAATTCTGCCAAAACAGCTTTGAATCAATTATTTTAGTTATTACTACCTTGTCCTCACTACCACAATGGATATAAATTGAAGAAAGACAAACATAACTTGGTTCCTCATGGCTTTGTTTCTCCCCAGGTACCTCAAAAATTAATTGGCCAGGCAGTGTTCACAGCCCAAGTTTTACCAAGTGAACAGGAAACCTCTTCACAGGGATTTAACACAGAGCATGTACTAACCAAGAGGGTGACAGGAATAGTGAGATTCACCTTGTTGAACACAGTGAGTCTGTTTAAAAGTAGCATAAGGGCCGACTCAGAACTCGGCAGCTGAGTCTGAAAAATGATTTTGGTAAATGTTGAAGTTATCCACTGATGAAGTCCCTGCAGGTTTGTGCCATTTCCATGCTGGCTGCAGACAGCAGATAGCATTCCCTCAGTGCAACAGGGAGAGGATCTGCAGTCTGTCCAGCAGTGCTCTTATTTGATTCAAAGCCAAAGAGCCAATGGGCTCCCTGCCACCTGACAACGAGAAACACAAATTACAGCAGCAAATGGCCTTTTTAGTATCAACAATATTTCCAACCTTCTCTGATTTTTGCTCTTCCCTAATCCATATTTACCAGTCTGGGGGACTAATTCCTCCCATTTTTCTACCACTCTTTGCATGATTGCAGCTTCCTTTACTGATATGCATTGAATTGCATGGAAATAAAAAATAAGTGCATGAAAAGGATATGAAAACTACAACAGAACAAGACTCACAGTACAGGTGTCTCTTCCTCATTCCTGGGCACCAGACACAGACTGCCTTTGTTTCCCACACTTAGCTGATACAGCACAATCCCAAACTCATTTTAGGTGACAGGAATCCTTCTATTGGCTTCAGCACATTTCAGAGCAGAGGTAAGGCCAGAGAAGCTGTCAGTTACAAAACAATGTTTTTTCTATATAACAAGGTATGACTCAAAGCCCACTTTTAGCAGAATGCAAGGAGGAACAAACTGTGCTGTTTAGCCCTTTTCTCTTGAGGCAATACTTTATTTCCTAAGCCCTTATGCTTCATTATCTTTGTTGCAAACCACTCGAGAAAAGAATTATTTGACCTTAGATGTTGTTTAGGCTAGGAAGAGCTAGGAAATATAACAACAGAATATTCCTATATTAAAAGCTGTGTTTGGCCTCCTTGCTCCATTGAGTTTAAAACCTTTCCTCCCAAATTTTCTACTAAATTTCCCTCTCAAAAAGACTGCTGTTGACAATCAAGGAAAAGAAGCAATTACACACTCTCATAGTACTTGAAAGATGTACAGCTAATCAGGCATCGTCACAGTATTTTCATGAAAGATGGGCTGACTTTAAGTATGCATGTGCAATTTGAGTGCTCTAGGACATTGTGCCATACTTCTTAGGGCTTCAGTAAAGACTCAGTTGCAGAGCAGCCTGAATTTCTTGGTTCCAATAGAGTTTTCAGGTATTGTTTTGGAAACTTAAAGTCACTAGTGCGTTTTTTGATCAGACATTTTATGGTGATGGTCAGCTAATACCACAGATAGCTTCTTAATGACCCATGGACCAGAAGCCACCTGGAAGTCCATTTCCCAAGACATCCTTGGGACATCCTTTTCCTGAGTCACCATACTCACGTATCAATAAGAAATTTTCACACTATGGTGACCAAAGTCTCTTTCTTTTTACCTTCTTTACCAACAGTCCATGTACATAATCCTGTTCTATATAGTTTCCTTTAAAATCTGGGAACTTCTTTAACCACAAATAATGAATAAAAAATGCCACAACATGACAAATCATGCATTGATGATGTTGAATTTCCCAACACTACTTCAGTTCTTTCCTGTTGTAGTATTTTCTTTTTGTGAAAATAATGTGTATTTCTTAATTTGAGCAGTTACTATGTGTAATTTCAACATAATTTAAACCTGCATATCAAAATATTACTTGTGGGAAGAATGATTTGGTTTTTTAAAGGGTTTTATTCCTCCAAGAAATGTGACTATAAAAAATTAACATTGCCTTGATTATATCCCTTTTATAAACACAGCAGGATTGGCAAAACATTCCAGGATATATATCTGTCACTGTAGCTGGTGTCACCCTGTAACTCTGCTTAGCTAAAATCACTGTCTAATCAGAAACAGTAATGGATTTCTTCTGGTGGTACTGGCAGGTGATCATCAAAAATATGATTCTTTCTGAACTCTCTCTTCACAGTTGTGATTAAATAGCCTAATTGCACTTTGGGCTCATTTAGACTCTTTGGAAGCAGGTAGGATTTTAACATCTATTCTATGTTCTTGTTGTCTTAAGCTTGAGCTTTGGTAGCTAGAGAGAGACAAAAAGAAGCTTTATTTTCTAGTTCTAGGGAGATTTTAAAAACCATTAATTTTACTAGGAGAATCTGTACATGGGATTAAAAAAAAAAGATGGCTTAAATAAAGATGAGGCAGAAACATGACCTAACATTAAGGTACTCCAAGTTTCAAAGCTGCCTGAAGCATATACTCTAAGCTGCATACAAGGGCTTACACTGAATAGAGGTAAGAACAACAGTTTGGCACTGCCCATCACACTGCATCATGGAGAGGTGCCCAGGCAGCTGCATTTCTCCTGTTTGTGCACAGCAGGCTAAGGGCTGTGAGGGAAAGAAAATTAAGGTCTATAAAGTGAGTTCCAAGAGAGTCACAGCAGACAAAAGATCAGTTTAGTGCCTTTGTTCTCAGCTGCAGTTCTGCGTGGTGTCTGGGAAATTCCTATTGACATCCCAGTCACACAGGAAGACACTTCAGGTACATATGGCACGAGTGCAAAATTCCTTTTTTATGGGTAACATTTACCTGCAGGGTTTGGCTATCCTATAAGCTAACATTCAAGAATATCCTCAAGGGCTCTCTCATCAGCAAAAAAAACCCCAAAACCACAAACTTGTATCTTGCTAGTTTCTACATTCTCTGTTAGAGAAAACAACCTGCAGTAGTCACACAAAAGGTAAATAGATATTTTGCCATCATGTCAGTGTTAGCTAACATTGAGTTTTAAAATCCAACAGCATGACCATACTGAAAGGAAAAGACAAGAAGAGCCCATGTTCTCTGAATCAACAAGTCATGAATTGCTACAGAAGAATGGGAGAAAAGGATTTGAATTAAGTCTTTCACCCAGAATCTACAACATTCAGGCTTTGAGGTAACAAGAAAAAAATCCACATTTCTACAGATGGGTTGATGTAAGGGGAGGAGAAATTGTGAGAATTCTGCACAAGAAAACAAATGCCTTGTACTCAGTCATCAAGCTTATATTAGGTTTGAAGCCAAATAGCTTTATTTTGTTTTTGAGTAAGTGGACAGGCTCATTTATGGAATAGCATGAGCTTTGCTTTCCTACAGGTTTTTGCATAATAAGAAACTAACTAGAGAAAAGTGGCAGATGCAGTTTTTATCAATAAAGCTCTGCTTAGAGGAGTTGAAAATCTTTTCCTTTCATGCTTTCAGGTTCTTATTGTATACAATTGTTTTCCTCAGGGGATTATACCTGATCCCATGGAGCTTGCCCTGCCAAGACAGTCCAGCCTCGTTGTGGAGTAAGAGCAGACATTGATAGGCAGGGACCACAAGGGAGACTGTGGCAGCTCTGGGCCCCTCTCTCCCAGCAGGGTTTTGCTGCTCAGCCTGTAAGGGTCACCTGAGCATGGCTTAAAGGATCTGGAAAGGAGAGGATATCTGAAGACCAAATATTTTAAAAATGCAAGCCCTTTGGCATTTCTTTATGAACCTCTCCCATCAAATAAAGTAGATTCAACACCGTTTGTTTCCAAATGTGCTGGAAATGAAAATAACTGCAGTTATTGAAGCTGTGGGAGGTACAATGGATATTTCAGCTGTAACAGGATGAGAATGCCTGTTCAAAAGTTCCCTTCAAGCTTTTTATAGCAGACAAATCCTCAAAAGAAAACATACTTTGTTAACTTTCATTTGAATACATCCTGCTTCAGCCAGACAGCCCACTTAAAATGACACAGAGGTAGTAAATTGTTCTACTGATTGGTTAGCTGGAGCTTAACAGCTAGAGCTTATCAGGAAAGTGATAGGAGCAAAAGTGTTGGGCATATCATCGTTCAGACAAGACCTCCTTCCACTATTCCTGAACCTCTGAGGTGAAGGCCTTTAATTCCTCTTTGTGCTAAAAGATGTGTCATGAAAACACTGGGAGATGGACAAAGGCCACCCAGAAGGGATCGTACTCAACAAGCCTTCATACAGCATCCCACAAGAAGCCCTCTTAAAGTGAAATATTTCAATAGCTGCAGTCATGTATGGGTACATGTTTTTCCAAGATAGTGTTTGCCTCAAAAAGTCCCTTATGAGGAAGAAACAACAGGAGATCTTGTACTCAAGATACTTCCACTATCTAGGAACTTAAATATGATGAGAAGCACAGATTTCCTGTTATTTTGTTCTGAGAAATGGCACCCCAAGGCATTAAAATGCCCATGAAAATATGGAGGGCCAGATTTTCACATGCACTCACAGCACAAACTGTTGGACTGGAGAAATGCTCAGTTCCTGTTTTCTGGCCAATTCATTTAGGCTGCTGACTTCTGGCTCTGAATCTCTTCCAGAGCTCAATGGCTTGTGCCCAATAACATGCACATGCCACTAAGCCCAGCATTGTCAGACAGCTATAAGCTGATCAGAAGCATTTGTAGGTTTGGTTATTTGTTTGACGTTACAGTCAACCTTTGAATAATTGCCCCTGAAGAAATAAGAGTAAATAACACACATCCAGTCTGGCCAAAAGCATTTTATCAATGCCAAAATCTCCACAATGTACAAGACTGTACAGCAGACAAGGACAATCCCTCAAAGGCAACTGTGATTGTTGCATGAAAGAGCAACAAAGCTCAATTAACCAATTAAATTGTCTGCCAAGGGGCTAAGGAATTCACTGTTCAAACATATACAAAATTAGGCTAAATAGAATGTGTAGAGATCTGGTAAGATAAGATGGCCTTACAAGAAATCAAATACTACATATGTATCCATTGGTAAGGCAGCCCCAAAACAGAAGGATCAAAGGAGACCACCATAAGTCATGAAAGGACTGGAAAGACATTTAGTACAGCTCACCATGAAATAAAGCACAATATGGAAACCCACCAGTCAGGTATGAGCTCTCATTTGAGATGGGTATGAAATCAGAGATAACATGTATCTTAGATTCTCTTAGGATATCGTTGTTGTAGGAGATCCTACATATGGCACCACTAATTTGAACTTCGGAAATCAGAGATAACATGTATCTTAGATCCTCTTAGGATATTGTCGTTGTAGGAGATCCTACGTATGACACCACTAATTTGAACTTCAGGTAGAGAATCCTATATGCCAAAATTTAACATTAAAACTTCCTGGTTGAACCCCACCTCCTCTGTTTCTCTGATTTTTTTTCAAAAATGTAACTACAGCACCTGGTGAAATCAGATGGATTTATGAAAGGAAAATCATTCCTGACCAACCTGACAACATCCTATCATCACATGGCTAGGGCTGAGGATGAAGGGAGAACAGTGCATATGGTTTACCTTGACTTCTGCAAAACTTTTGGCAGTGTCTCCCACAGTATCCTCAAAGACAACTGAAGAAATACGGACTAGACAATGGGACAGTGAGATGGGCTGGAAACGAACTGCACTGCTGGGCTTAGAGCTGTGACCAATGGCACAAAGTTCAGCTGAAGGCTAGTCACTAGCCACTACCAGTACAGAAAAGTCTTTAATACAGCTTTTCACTCCAATTCACTTCCACTGTCTTGAACCTCACCATATATATGCAATATATGTTTGTATAAATTCACATACAGATCTCTGGTACTTTTAAGAGACCAATCTTCCTCCATGGTTTACGTAATTTGCTTGCTATTTTTGGCAAAATCTAAGAGGTATTTGATAGTTCTCTTCATTTCTACCAATATTCTCCCAGCTCACCCCCCTTGTATAATGCATCCTCTTTGTTTCTGATTTTTTTTCACCTTTTAGTCTTCCCAGTGTGTGATTCCCAGTCAGTTGACATCTCATGATAGCCATAACACATCTGAAAACAATCCAAAACTCCCAGTCCTATCAGTTCAGTGCCAAAGACAGCCACTCTGTGTAAAATTTGGCAGAGTCTAATGTAACTCTTCCCATCTGTTTTCTTTTTCTTTTGTTTAGGGAGGGCTAGGGGATTTAGAATAGGTAAATATGAATCAAAACTTCAGGAAAAAAGAAGCCAGACCCTCTTGAACTTACTTACTGAAGTCCAGAAATGTAGAATTGCCTGTTGCTGCTGTTCTGATTCCAGACTTAGCAGTGCAACAAATCAAACCGTAGAACCTTGCTGCTGTTCTGATTCCAGACTTAGCGCAACAAATCAAACCGTAGAACTTCAGTCACACAAAGAGACATGGATAGACTCCAAAAAGACATTAAAACCCCCAAACCAGCTGCAGGTCTCTTCTTCTTCGCTTAGAGGGAAACTCATCCCTGCACTCTAAAATAACACTTAGGAACAAATTGATATGAAGAATATGAGTTTAAAGGAAAATCTACTGGAGTCTGACCATTCCAGTACATGCAAAGTTTATAATAAATCCTCCAGCAACTTAGACTCTTTGTTGCAGATGTCCATAAGCTATTTGCTTATTTTCCTAAGGTATTCAAGATATTCAAACTTTTTTTTCCCCGGAAATGCTGATATGAATCGTATGGACAAAGTAAACAGAGTACTCTGTTAGAGTTTCCCTTTTTACAAATGAGCCATAAAATTGTCTGTTAATCAGGCTTGCTTCCCCAGGGGTTGGGCTGCATTGTTGAGGTTTCCTTTTCCATTTCTGATCCCTGTTTAGCTGAGGAGATTACAAAAAGAAAAAAAAAATTAGAACAAAAATTACAATGCAGTAAACCAAAAAGAATAGGTCTTTGAAAACTTCCCTACTCTCCACTGCCCTTGGGCAGAGCTGGAGTTTGATCAGTGGTGCATTCTAAATTTAAACATTGCCTGGTTTTCATCCTCTACCTTCTAGTGAAAGTAATAGCCCTAGCGTGGCTCCTTAACCTCCCATCCAGAGAACACAGTATTCCTATCTATTTAAATTACTCCAACAAGTTCCTTAGAACAATAAAAAGGCCCTTTAAGGTCTCCTGAGGTAAGTGTCTACGGCCAGCAAAATAATGAAAAGCTGAGAGAATTTACTGGGAATCTGGCATTTCAGAGCTTTGCCTCCTGTTAATTCCTGAGAAAGGTGTCAGTTCTGACAGTGCTTGAATTTATCTGGAGGGCATATCCTTTTAAAACAGGGCAGGAAGAAATATACATCTATTGTACCTGTCACTCCTCAACGTGTGCTGTCTGCGGGCTCAGGGTCAGGCTGCACACTGGATCTTTGAGGATCCAACTCTGCCCAGGACAGCCAAGTCTGCACCTGGTTTTGAAGGTGCACAGTGGGAATGGGGTGAAAGAGTCAATCTCAGTTGCTGTAGGTTTTATACCTGACTTTGCTGTGTTTTTTAAATAGGTAGAAAGGTCATGAAGCTTACACAAGAGCATTGGAAGCTGGTGTGAAATAGTACAGAATGAACAAAGTCCACCAAATTGTGCATGATCATGCTGCCTGTAGATCTGGCCTCTAGCTGTCATAGATTTGTTAACTGTCTTCTAAATGCTAATGTCTTTGTCTTCTAAGTGTTAGATATTTAATACAAACTTTCCAAATCATCCTGACAAAAATTAAAACTTACACTGCCTTTTCTGCCTTCCCTGTCTTTCACTATCTGTCACACGTTTGGGGGGAGATGACATAAGCTCCTTGCAGGGGTATATTTTTAGCAGAGCAGCTTATTTAACATGCAAACCAAATACATAATCAAAGTGGGGCTTTTTTAAAGGGAAAGTCATCTCAAGGTTGACTTAAAAGCCAAACAGCTTTATCTCACCAAAGCCTCAGTTAAGTGCTGCAGTGTGTAGCCCTATGTGTAAGACAAGAGTGCTCTTTCCAGTGAGGCTGTGTTGATCTATGATCTAATCTATGCTCTTTAAATAAGCTTTTAAGTGTTTAACTAAGAACCCCTTTATCTCTTATTAATGTCTCCTTCTGTTATCACTGCAAGCCATTTAAATATACTGGTCATATTTGAGGAATTCCTCTACAGATTTCCTTTCCTCCCAAAAATATATGAAGCTTGGTAACGAATTTTTTTCCCCATGGCATTCCTTATGAGCTCAGTAGCACTCTAACAACATTAGCTTCGTGCACATAAAACCCAGAAATGTCTGGACATGCATGCAATGTGACTCACTCACACCTAGAGAACAAGTTCTCTCATTCAAAGACTAAAGAAGTGTGAGTTTCTTGAATCACTGATTTTATTAGTACAAACATGTTGAACTTTACTAACATACCTTTTGACTTTATTGGCGTACCTTATTTTATACGTCTTAAAGACCCTGGCAGGTTTTCCACAGTTAAAATAATCGAGATAGCATTCAGGGAGAAAATAGAATACCACACTAAATCATAGAAGGAATTTCTCCTAATCTCTCTCATGTTAATAGTGGCTGACCTAAGAAGGTACCTGCCACAAAACCTGTTTTTTTTCTCAGGGAGGTTTACTTATTCTTGTCTAAAGCCAATTCTTACCACAGCTGTGATTCCTGTTCAGTTTGGGCTGTGGGAAATGTCTTGAGATTTCACGTGCTGTTAGGGAAATCCTGTGTCCTGCCCAAAATCTAGAGCAATACTCATTATGCATATTTGCATTGGCTCCTCTGTAACCCAGGAAAACAATGCTTAAAAAAAAAAGTAAAGAAAAGAAAAGCTGCTAGAAGCAATCAACTGCCTTGGGAACAGTACCTGCCAAGTTAGCTCTTAACTTGTGCATCCAGTTGCCTCAGAATTTGATCAGCTCCATACCACACTGCATCTGGCTTATCCTGTTGCATCCCAGAACTGCTGAGCCTTTTTCTGTAGATAAAAAGAAAGATATCACAATGATCACACTTAACCTTTCAAAATCTTCCAGACTAAGAAAAGAAAGGTGTTGTTTGTTGTTTTTTTCTAAAATGCATCATCTGCTGCAATGACAGATATTTAGCTAAGTGGCGAGATAAATGAATATGCAAAAGTTAAAATCAGGATCACAGTTCTGTTCTTGCTTAAATAAAAATACCTGATGAAGTATTTTATTCTGACCTTCAGCTGTCTTATTCATAGTTGACTTAGACTTACAATCCTTCAGCAGGTATTATGTTGATGAGAATTTTCTGTGCTAGCTAGGAAGGCTTAAGCAAGTTTTGACTTCTTTGTTAACAAGGAAGTGCCTCTAGACAATTTCAGTCCCAGCCCCCATTCCTCCCTCCAGCAAACTACTGCCAAACTGGCTGAGTAGTATGATCCTGATGCCTTCTTTATGCCAAGTCAGTGGCCAAAAACAACTCTAAAGACAGTTAAACTAAAAGAACAGGTGTAGAGCATGCAGAATGAACTTGAGAATCTCACCTACTATGTTTTTATATGGGGATATAAATCGAGTAAGAAATTGTGTGAATGCTGTAATCCAGTAGTGTCTGGTTTACCATTGCTTAGAGATTCAAGAACAGTCATTTCACCTTGTTCACACTGACAGATAAATGCATACACACACCTTTATATGTGCATGCACACACACCAAACTGGGAAAACAAGAAAACATTTTTTCAAAAAGAGCCAAAATATGATGCCAATAAAGCAGATGATCCAGATCTTGGAAATGTTAAATCCCAATCCTAACAGAGTTTGTACCCACTGCTTTGTGAAAACAGATCTGTGAACAGTGTACCACATATTTAAGGCACATTCTTGCCCCTTACTTCATAATCCTGAGTCTTAGAATTGTATCATAAAGGTTCCTATCACAATTTAATGTACCACCAAATTGTGATATGTCAAACTCCAGACAAGAAAGCCCCAAAACCATAAATTCCTCCAAGGAATGTTACTGAGTCTGATGTTTCAGAAAGATAGTTCAGCTAATTCCATTCCAATACATAAAATCTAACCAGTATAAAATATAATCTGCATTATAGTATGAACTCCTGGAGCAAGCCTTAGCAACAGAAACAAGGATATACCTAATTCCTTATGATGGTCATCAGGAAAGAGCAAATTCTGTACCGACATGTCTTGTCACCTCTTTCTAAATCCATTTTACAACTCTAAGAGGTCTCCTTCATTGTCCTCTTGCTTCCAGTAATGACTTGATTATTTTATTTTTTCTCTCTCCCTTTTTTTTTTTTTTTTTTTTTTTAAAGAATTCCTTGCTCTGTTAACAACCTTTGCAATGCAGAGGGTCTTGCTGGAAAAAATACGCCTGGAGCTTTCATATCATTTGCATATCATTTTAAATACATTTACATCACATTTTAATCAAGGAAAATGCAAACGCACAGTTATAACTTCTTATTTATAGAGTTCTTATAAGGCACTCAGCTAACTATACAGACAAAATATGACCTCAGGGCTGAAAAGGAAAAAGTATCAGTGAGAAGACTGTTAGCATGTCTTGAAAATCCATCTGATAATTGTCCTGCTTAACATATAGCTATTATTGTTTGAGGCTATTTAGGAACTTGTAATGTTTTGATTTAATCAGTTTTATGATAGAAAAAGTCTGTCTACAAGTACCCACAAAGTAGCTCATGCATAGAGTACACACAACTTTTGCTCATTTCTGGATGTCATCTGGCAGATATCTGCTGGGACAGAGATGCTCTAACCTCTGGGCTAGAGTGGGAGCCAGAGCAGAGCTTTCTTAGAGTAAAATAGTGAATGTTCAAACTGTGTGAGTTTGGGGGTTTGGGGTTTTTTTGGTTTTGTTTTTCGGTTTTTGTTGTTTCGGTTTACGACTAGGGATTTGGGGGTGTTGGGGTCTTTTTAATAAAAAAAAAAAAAGGTCAAATCCAACTGTTTGCCACAACTAGAAAAGGAGAGCTCTTAGAAATGAAATGTTATGAATGATAGCTCATAATTCATCCCCTATGTCATTATCCACATTATCTACCTTTTCTGACATTTTTTCCCCCCTCAAGGACCAATTCAGCAATAAATATGGTCAGAGTTCAGCTATACTTGCTGATCACTGGAATGTCACTCTGCTCAAACATCTTATTTGCAGCTATTAGGATGTTATTCTTTTCACACCTGTATTAATCAATCCCAGGTAAGTTATATGAGTGACCTCTACACAGATATGTGGAGAGTTCTTTTGTCTGTTCAGGTGAAGCCTTCATCCAGGTATCATGGACAACAACTGATGCTAGGGATGATGAAAAGAGCCATGAAAAGGTAAATACATCAATATTATTTTCATTATCCCATCCTTTCTACAAGTTACAAGCCACTTTTAGGTTATAAAAACTTGGAAGAGGGCAAATACTTCATTTTAAAAAAAAATCACTGGGATTTTTTGAAGAAAATTTTACCTCTGACTCAGTGAAAGGGTTTGTTAAAAAAAGATGTATCTGGTATTCCATGTTTTTTTGACTGGAATACAAATTCATATGAGGTGTGATACAGTTCAACCACAGATCAGAGTTTCAAACCCAGTTGAGCCTCATAGTTATGACTGAACTTCAAAATCTCACACGAAACAACTAGAATGGCCCCATCCTGTTCAAAGTGACTCTTCATATCAAACACTACTGATCTCTAAGACTTCCATATCATTAACTGCTAGCATATTAAAAAAATGGACTGATAAGACAGTCAGACATTGTCAGCACACACAATTTTATCAAAATACTCACTCTTTTTGGTGCTTTTCTTCAACATATCAGTTGTGGCTGCATTTGAAGGTCTGATTTCAAAACAATTTCTTACCTCTGCTTTTAAGCAAATCTTCATGCTGAACCCTATCAAAAGCACAAAACCACCAAATCAAATGCTATAAAAATATATTTTTGTAAAGCCTCTCTTGAAGGCAAAGACTTATTATTAATAATACTACGTCAGTGTAGATCAAACTTAAGGATAAAACTGCATTTTAAGCTGTGAAAGGCCACACTGCTATTGGTGTCTCTACTCACCAGGTTTATTTATATTTAATACTAGCCTGGCTGTAACTTATATATTTACCTATCTTTTATTTATAACTGTATTTTTCCCAAATAAAAATGTGAATGCAATTTTAACATTTATATAGAACAGGAGAAAAATAGAAACAATGTGTACAACTTTGTGATATGTAAGATTAGGTTTATATTTTAAAATCACTTCTATAAGATGTAGTAAAAAAAAAAGTCATATTTTATTTTGCATTTCAGTGAATTTTTTTATCGAGTTTTTATTCTGTGTTTAGTCCAAAAGTGAGAAATAACAGAGTTTGCAATATTATTGCTGTTCAACAAACAGTGTGTGGTCTGAGGGTTGCCATAAGGGTTAGTGTCTGAGCAAAAGGTTAACTTCTTAAGGCTTCTAAAAAATGTGGAATAGCATGATCTGGGCAGGGGAAGGATTTGCAACACCAGATTAGCCTCCATTCAGCAAAGGTAGAGGCAAGGAAATACAAGGACCATGTCTGCCATCAATAGCACTGTGATGACATGAGGCAGGTCACTTTTGCCAGAATTTTCATTTCTTCCTCCAGGGAACATGAAACACATAAGTATGTGATGTTGTACCTGGAGGAACAGCAATACTGCTTGTGATCAATCATTCTGTCTCTTGACTGGAAAGCTAAATTTTCAGGAGTCAACAAACTCAAAAAGGAATTATTTCATGTACAGCTGAAGAAATGGGACCACTATCACTATAAGCAAAGTTTAAGGACTATTCAAAAGTCATTGAACAACCTCCTCTGCCAAAACATGGGAATAATTCTGAACATCTCATCAAAAAGAATTTTCAATAACAACCATATAGAAGACAAACACTGGGTCTTTTTCTTGTCTTTTACCCATCCAATTGTGAGCTGTCTTTCTGTATTTCTGAAATTAGCCATTCAGTGATTTTTTTCCTGAAATTTCTCTTGTTCCAAGGGTTGGGGGTTTTTGACAAGTATTCTGTCAAATACCTGTCTGTGTACTCCTCATCTTTTAAAGTGGCTCTCATATAAGAATCACCCCAGAAAAATGTTTTTAAAATTGCTTTCTTTTGTTTCTGGAACATGATCCAGTTCTATTCAAGACCTCCAGACTTCAATGATGGCCTATGTCACAGTTTACAATACAGGTCAATTCAAGCATTGTGAAGTAGGAAGAACAAAAAGTGAAGAAATATGTCAACTAAAAAGCCTAAAATGTGTTCACATGTCTTGCTATATGTATTTGGTTGAAATATGCAATTTTTGAAATACTTAAATATGATCATATTGATGTATTTTTCCTTCCCTTGATTAAAGAATTTTAACCTACTCACAATACAGAATGTTAAACTCAAGAATCTTACATTGTCAAGCACCATGAAAAATATGTATATGCACATATATGTATATAAAGCTCCTATCTCAATTTCACTTGAAGAAAAGGCCAAGCACATTTAAAACCTGTTTTAATTATTTTTCACCTTCTTATTTTCTTCCTGAGTTATGTCAAGAAAGAGAAAATGTATCCTCAATAATATTTTAAAGCCATCACTTAATGTTCTATCATAGATCACCACACTTTTCAGCTCCCAGACCTTTCACCAGCGATACAGCTGTTATTTATGGCCCTAGCTACTGGTTTTATAGGCTGATTATCAGAAAAGGAGTAGGAATTGGGTGTTTTTTCTGGATTCTGTCTCTTAAAAATGCAAGCAGAACAAAATCAGCACAAATAAAGCGGGAAAGTGTTGTCCTATCTTTGTTTAATTTGGGTTGTTTTCCTTTCAGGTTTTCTTCTATGGACTCCCACTGAAAACATGTCTCTAGGGAGCATTTTTTAAGACTAAACTGACAGGTTACTGGTGGCCTTGGTCTTCCTGGTTTTAATATTTTAATTCTTCTATTGTGCCAACCACCAAAATATTCTTTCCATATTTATGTACTGGTGTCAGGTCTCATACAGCTACGCAAAACTGAAGCACCAGTCAATGATCTCTTTCTTAACAGCTCTCCAGTATCAAGTACCTAAAGTAAGTACAGCTCCAAAGATAACACAGTACAATATTAAGTGAATTTTAATAGTAAGTAAAAGGTGGCAAGTGTTCTCCCTCTCCACCTGTCAAACAAAAATAAACACTAAAAGAAAAGTATAATTATTTCAAGTTAACAAGACATGAACAATGACACCACATTTCAGCATCAGCAGGCAATCATCAGCATGTAGGCCAAGTTATCACAGGAGAAAGGAAAACAGATAAACCATTTAAAAGAAATGACCTGTTATTAGAAACACAAGCTCATATATGTCAACAAATCACATTAAAAAAAAATAAATCAAATTGCCACGTTCACAAGCATAGGTTATAGATGCAAAATGGAAGAGATACATTCTTAGTGATAAGAACTGAAACAATCATATTATAATTATTCATTATAGAAAGATAGCTTCACTCCTTATAAAACATTTCCAGGTTGCAAATGTGTGATTGACTATTTTTTCTTCCCTGTTATGAAGGATGAAAGGCCACAGCATCTGTTGTACTACACAATCAGTCTGTTCATACCACTGAAAAGTTGGGTACTTAAAGGTGAAAATATGCAAGAGGCTTTTTGCTCATTACTTACTTCTGCAGGTCTGTAAAACTGAAAGGATTAAAACTTTAGATCCATTGATTACAGTCCTAGAGAAAAGACTAGAATGGTGCAGTTAATACCCAGCTTCTTTTTAAATAGAAAGTCACAATGACTTAGTCTGCCTACAGAAATAAGAGAATCTGGCTGGAAGAAGATCTCCAAAATGTGAAGGGCAAATCTTAACTCAATGAACTTTTTGGAGAATTTCTATTCCCATGGTGAGAAAACAGCAGAGGTGTTAATTGTGAACTACAGTTCAATATAAAGACCCCACAGAGCACTTGGTACTCAGTTTTGTTTCTCATGAAAAGCCCATTTTTTTTCAGCTAAAAATTCAATCTCCAACCCCTCTGTTCCACTCAGAATTCATAGTTATGCCTAATCTGCTGCTTTTCTGGCTCTGTTACAGGCCCTGTTGGCAGGTAGTGAATGCAAAATCATTTTAATGGGGGAACCCCTGGGAACGGGAGCAAAAGTTTTGAGCATTTACAATTTTACAATGACGTATGGACAGCTGTTAGATAAAATAGGCCTCCAACAGTGGAGCTCACTGGAATGAGAACATTTGCGTGGACATTTTCAACTCAGCAGTCTGTTAAAGAAGGAAAGTAGATCATCCAAACAACAAAAAAACAGGATTGGTCTGGACAGGGAAACATCCTGAGGACATATGGTACTTATTAAACCCATTGCACAATGAGAACTCCATCCCCAATCTGAGGGCTACAAACTGTTGAAGCCTCAAGCAAAGTGAGGGCCAATAGAGATCGAAGGCCCAGATGGGAAGGCAGAGCAAATAAAATGATTGAGAGTGGTAGCAGGAAAAGAGAAGAAACTGCTGGACAAGAACAATTCGATATGTTGGACAGTTTGTACAAATATGAAATTAATTTGGATCTAGTCCAGAGCATATTTAGGGCCACATGATCAGACACTAATTCCCATCTTTTCTAGTACTTATCATCTCCTGAACAATAGCTCTAAGTGATGACAGCTGGTGCCAAGATTGAAGAAAATGAACTTAATCCATTTCCCACTGAAATCAATAGAAATGTCTCCTTGTCTGCAGAGGAAGTTAGATTAAGCCATTTATGAACAAGAATACCTGCTCACAGCAATCCTATTACAGAACAATTGGGGGAAAAATTATAACAAACTGAGGAATAAGCACTGTGGTAAGAAATAATAAACCCCCTATTTTTCGATATGCATCATTCTCCCTCTGATACACAAACTAACCAAGATGTCCTATTTCACATTCATTTCTTCCCACTCATTCAACAGATCAGTGATTCCCAAGGTACCTGTTTAGCTTGTTTCCCTTGACTTTCGTCTTCTCCATGGAATTGTTCCCTCAATTCTTTCACGTAACACAGGCATTATTTTCAATCCAGTGCCTCCTAAAACATCCACAAGGATATTAAAAGAAAAATATATTTTAAAAATCTTGTATTCAATTATGTGCAGCATTTTGTAAAGGAGGCAGTGGTTTATAGAGCTCAACTCTCCTGAATTCCTTTTCAGGTTGTTCAATTGCACTAATACAGGGAAGCAGAGGAATATTCACCAGGTGGTCAACAGTTGGGAGAAGGAAGAACTATCAGCTTAGTGTAAAAGCAGCTACTTGTGTGTCTTCAACCTTTTCAAGACTCAAATGTTTGAAGCTCTTAGTAACCATACCTGATCTCATGGCTGACCATACTTTGAACAGGGTTGGTCAAGAGACCCCAGCACTGAGGTTCCTTCCCACTTGATTTATCCTGTGATCTACTTCTTACTGACTTCTCCTTCTTAATCTCTGTCTCCCAGCTGCAAGGGAAAAAAAAAAAAAGGAAAAAAAAGGAAAAGAAACAAAAAGTCAGACAAACACAGTTACTCAGGTTAAATAAAAATAAATCTGTCTCTCCAGTGGACATGACAAATCCTTTAGTCCATATCCTTTCCCCAAGGGAGAACCATTGATATCTATATCATTCCTGACAGATCTATACTTTACATTCCTTAAGATTTCTTCTGCAGAAGTCTCAACAGCCTCTGTTAATAATTCATTCTGATATGCCACTGTCCTTCTCTGGAATGTTTATCCTAACTCAGTGCCTAAATCTATTTTGCTGCAGTATAACTCCGTAATTTCATCTCCCAGCTGTTAGACATGAAGGGCAGATTATTCCCTCCATCTTTGCAACATCTTTTTGCATTTTTAAATGAATCTCAATCTTTTATCTAGTCTGACCAACTTGACTCCTTGTGTGTTGCAGGCTACACTCCACACACAGCCACGTTTGCTTTGTTCACAGCATCATGAAGCCCTTGGCTTAACCCAGCTCATCATCAGCTATATATCTAAGCTACATGTTTTCCATCCGAAATGGTATTAGCCCAGATTCATATAGTCAATACTGAAACAGTTGATTAGATCTGCCTAAATGTTGAATTTCCACTTCTCCTTTCTGGACAATATCCTGACTTTTCTAAGTCACATCTTCAACTTACCAAATAATTGACTTCCAATTGAAGTTTAACAAACTTTCAAATCCTTCATAAATCCAGCAATCCCTCTATTCCAACACTTGAGTGTCTAATGAAAATATTGACCAGAACTTCAGAGTTGTGTAAGTAGAAGGAAGCTGTTATTTCCTGAACCTCTCTCCTAATCCCCTTCCTCTTAATTTCAAGTCCATTTCCTTCCTGCCTCCCTAGGGCATCTGCAGACAACAGGCAAAGGACTAGAGGGGAAGGCAGGATTCAGCCACTCCACCAGACAGACATGTAAGTTTGTAGTGTAGCAACAAAGAGTTAACAGGATAGAGAACTGTTATCCAAAAGTGGAGCTTTGTATAAGGCAACTGATCTCATGCCATTTGTCATTTTTCTGGAGTTTTAAAAATAAGACATTTGCATGTCCTAATGGTCCTGCACACAAAGTAAGCTACACTGTGATCATGACATGCTATGTAGTCTCTTGCAGGTCAAAATAGGACAATAAAAGCAGCAGCATCGAATATTCCTACATCCCCTGTAAAAGCCTTCTGGCTGAGTTCAGCCCATCCTGATGGCACCCATCAGACAGTTTACAGTGTCTTAGCACTACACAATCTTTCTAACTCATTTCAAATGTTCTCCTTATATGCTCAGACCTGGAAACCTTCAGCTTAATGGCTTAATTGCACTTAAATAATGCAAATATAACACTTTGGATGCTGAAAAAAAAAAAACAATCCAAATTTGTCTGCTAGCAGAGTGTCTCAGTGTGAAGCAATTTGCAGTGGGGAAAATTTTGCCTTATTCTGAATGGAGACAGAAACCTTGATAATATTCTGTTGCATTTGTGTCCCTTCAATTTTGTGGTGCTGCCAAACTGTGATGTCTCCTTCCTAACTGTGTGATGTCCCTTTTCAAGACAATTCCAGAGTCAAAGCCACAGCCAATATTCTCCATAGGAAGGTATAATAATATATACATATATATGGGAATTATTATGGCTATCAAAAATGAAAATACTAGTCTATTGCTAATACAGTTTAATATGGGAACTTTGTACTTTGGAATAGAGATTGAATGTACAACTGAAAATCACTCACAGCTCAAGTTGTAGATAGATGCTGTTAACCTTGGTTCTGGTCAGCAGCACACAGTGCAAAATATCTCCAATTAATCTAAAATAAAAACAAGTTTTAAAAATTTGCTATTCCAGTATTTTCATTAATCAGCAGTTCCCCTGCCCTAGCCTAACACTGAACAAAGAGAATCACACAGGTGTAGACCTTTAGAAACCTTCAAATAAAGATTTAATTACATTTCCTGTCAATATATATCAAGGACAGAAAACATCTTTACTATTTTCCATC
>NW_008679764.1:145162-194876 GCF_000695815.1 Acanthisitta chloris | reverse complement strand
ACCTACTTAGATAATCTATGAAACATATAACGTTACTGCCAGGTGCATTGTTTTCCTCTACAACAAAGAAACTCTTCACCTTCCCTGAGTGTATCACGTGCTAAAACACAGAGATCCAAAGAAAAAATACACTTAAGACATAATGACAAAAGTGCTCAACATTAGAAAAAACCCGAACAATAGCTTAGTTTTGTTTTGCTTGGTTTTTTTCAAAAATAATTTTAAAACCACAAAGGAGAAAGATTTCTGAGGTTTCCAGACCAGGGGAGAATTTCCCACTTAAAGAAGAACTGCAGACATGTCCTGATACCTAGTAATTGCAACACAGGCAAAACATCTCAAGACATTTCCTCCCTTGTCACAACAACTTTTCCACTGCAGTGCTGGGGTGAAATAATGACAATCTCACATCCCTGTTGCCAGTTCTTACCCAAGTCCCAGAGCATTAGTAGCATTTGGTAGCCATCCAGTAAGCCAGACCCAAAAATGAGTTAGCTGAAAAATAAAGTAGGGGTGTTTGCCAGATTCTTTTTAAGCCAAATCAATTCCTCAGTCAGGTTTACCACTTTCCTATGCAAGAGCATGTGCTGGAATAGCAGTCATTAACACAAGGGTGAAGACTGTATGGGTTGTGTTATTAAGCCAAATTCTAACTGCAGTGTCAGAATCCCAGAAGACACATTAGCATGTTTGGAGCAGTAGGTTGGTGGGAGGGAGGATTCTGTCAGTGAATTCAAACCTGGGCTCTCTCAACCACTAGCTGCACACCAATATGCTGCTCTCAGTTTTCATCCCTGTAAGGAAAAAAAAAAATCAAGACCAACGTGTTAATGAAATGTTGGGTGAAGAATCAGCTAAACATGTCAAAATGCCACAAAAAATATTGCTCCCAGAAGAGAAAGAACCAAGAGTTCACCAAAAATGGCATATGTCTGGTGATCATTATTAATAACCAAAAAAAGGAAAGAGGGAAAAAAATAAAGGGGGGGGGGGGAAAGATAGGTCTTCTCCCACCCCACAATTCAGTCAGATCTTTTCCTGGCTACCACTATAAAATGATAAACTATATACTGCACAAAAGATTCCAAAATACATATATCAGTCCCTCTAGTTCAGAGTTCTTTACAGTGTTCTCAGAGATGCAGACAGCTGGGGAATCTCCCATATAGCTGAACTCAATCTTATCCAATCATTAAAAGCAACAGCAACTGACTCTTAACCACAAAGATCAAATCCAACTCTCACCTCTCCTTAAATGTCATTCTGCTATCATCCCTCTCTTCATTAGTTTTTCATTCCATGTCATGTTTTTCATTATCAATTCTATTCAGTGAGCATAGTTCTGCAATTAATTTTGCAGTGTTTTTGTTCATTTTCTTCCCCCAATCCATAATCACATATAGTGTGTCTTTCTGTAAGAAACAAGCTTAACAGGGTTAACAGATGCCAGTATGACACAGCACAAGTGTGGAATTCAAATACCTAACAGACTGTTGTATGACTGCAAAACAAAAAAAAAAAAAAAGTTGCCTTTTTTCTGTATAACCTTATTACAAGATAGAACAGATATAGAATAAAACAAGATGAATTTTAATCTGAAATAGACATTCTCTCTGCAGGATTATAGTCCTTGTATTTCAAAATCAAAATAGATTTCAAGCAGCTAATCAAACTCTGAAGTTTTATCTTCTTAGAAAAGGTCAGTTCCCTATTGATGTAAATCAGCTGAACTGTATTTCCTGCCATAACGTTTATCTGCATCAGTGAAGGATCTATAAACATGGCGAGAACAGTCATGCAGTTTAGCCTCTAGCCTAGGAACAAGGAGCTCAGAGTTTAGCTCCCAGCTGTGCCAACACTTTTCTGCATTAACTTAGAATGCAAATCCTCAAACATCTATTTTTGTTCTATAAAAATGAAACACAACTTTCCTGGATAGTGTATTTAAATTGCAAGCCACATGAGGCAGGATGTACAATCATTGTTAATCAAAGTGGTAGAAACAGTACTTATCCTTTTTTCCCCCCCCTCATTTTTTTGCCAGTACTGATCTGGACTCTGTGGGCTTGTCAAAAAGCTGTGATTCACCCTGGGATTGTGCCCACACCAAAAGAGATTCCTAATCAAACTACCTGAAAAACTTTTCCCAAGTTATTTCCCAACCTATGAAACTCTGAACCACAAAAGACTTCAGAATCAGTGTAGAAATAATGACATTTGCATTTTCCCCAGTGCTTCCTTGTCAGGTAACACCTCAACCAGTTCCTAACACAACCAATACATAAAACATGTTGAACTGCTGGTTCAATTAATATAGCCAAGTACCTTTTGATGCCTGTCAAACCTCCTTCATCACTGTCCAAAGTCATTCCATCTAACATCTAAGCTCCTTCCAAAATCCTTCACAACTTAGTTACTTCTTTCCTCTGTTCATATCCTTCAGCTTATTTGTTCAACTACCTGATTCCTTTTCAGCTCCAAGACTTCAACTAACTAAAGATGTAGTCCTCAGGCATGATTTGAAGTTTAAATTCTCTCAACATTCCTTAGCCGAAATCTTAGTGTCACTCTGAACCTTATGATTTTTTTGCTACTATCTCCTGTCAGTGCTGGTCATTTTTAACCTTTGTCAAGAACTGTCCCCACAAACAAACAAAAAAAAAAAAAAGTGTAAATAATTTTTAAGCATTTAAAAAGGAACTATTATAACAAATACAAACATGACAATACAGTCTATAATACGAAGGCCAGTGAATTCATTTCAGGTTGCTCATAGGCCCAAGAAAGCAGTTTTATTTAGTTTCAAATAGGGAAAAGACACTTAAAAACATGCAGTTAATCTCAAGAAGGCAGCATTGAAAAAGACATTTATACAAAATGGTTTGTGCTGCTGATCTGAGGCTACAGAGATTATAAAAAATTATACCTGCCTTCAAAGCTCTGACACCCAGAGGAATTAAAGAAACCAGTCAAAGATCTGGCAAATCCTTGATACAGGGTCATGTGAATGAATGCACATGCAATCAGATGGCATAAATACAATAGCAGAGAAAGGAATCTCCAGTTTCCTGAAAGCTACTAAGTTTAAATCATATCTTCCTCCATGGGTCAAAAAAGGATCAGGACAACTTTAACACCAGGTCCCTGTGTCCTACATTTTTTTCTTATGACAGGACCAGGAAGAAATATTAATGTCAAACTCCCAAGATGAGTTCATCTTCTACTTTTTCTTTCTGTCATTCTTTCTCCCTTAGCCTGAGAGAACAAAGCCCCTATCCTAAAGCATTTACAACGCTGCATTAGAATTAGAAAAGAGCAGATTGCCAGACAGTCTTGGTAAAAAAACTAATGTGAATGTCATCTACATGGAGCAGATTGTTAAAAATCAGCTGGCCTGAACTTGTTCACACAGAAATAACTACATAATATGAAGAAGTAGGGAAGTGAATTGCAGCAGAAGATGCTTAAAATATTTGCACAGAGAAAAGGGTAAAAATCGCTTACATTATCCACTGTAAATTGCTCCCAAGATTCAGCACTGCAGTATGTTCTACTATTTGAGCAGGAAGAATAATTAAATTTTCAAAGCAATTCTTACATACCTCAGTGACCTTGTACTAATATGCAAGGTCTGGAAATCAAGCTGAGATCTCACAACAGGACTGGTATAAGTAGGGACAATATTTAATGACTATAATGATTAGCTATAGTGTTAGCCATAAATGAACAGTGAAACTTTACAAGTTTTCTTCCAGTTGTGAAACAACTTATATAATGCACCAGATATCTATTGAACAATAGAACAAACATGCCTTCCTCTCATTTCTTTTAAGAGGGTTAAGCTCAAATCAATTTCCCAAAAGTCTTGGGTTATGTAATCCACAATTCTGCTCGTGGAAAATTATTCAAGAATCCATGGAGGTGAAGAAGTATCTGTCCAGCTGCAGGTGAGATATAAGATCTGGATCATCCTTACAGATGGATAGGCAAAGAACAGTGACTTACGTATTTGCAGAATAATCTGACCCAGCCATGTGACAGAAGTCAAAATTTTATTGCTATTTATTTTAGAAATAATAACAGAACCAGCTCACTGCACCCTGGTATATGCTTCCCTAAGGATAATGCAACCAAGTAAAGCTGTAAAAGTATATCTGACTAAAGTCTAGGAACAAAACTCTGCAAACAAGTTTTTAACAAACAAACTGAAAATTGCATTCAGATAACAAAATTCATCCAACTTTTTGATCAACCAAATGAAAGAAGAGCGAGACCTTATCCTCTCCAGGGTGGAAGGATTCATTTCAGCACTTGGGAATCAAGCTCATCTTTTTTGAACTTTTAGACAAAGCTGTTGCATAAGTCCTAGTCAAGTGCACAAATCATTTCAGAATGATGGAAATTATATTGCTTGGGGAATCATTTACTGGGGAAAATAAAATTAAAAATTAACAGTTCTCCTCTGAATAAAACAGCCCTGCATTCTCTTTCTCGTTATGTCACAAGCTTGTTTGGCTGCTTAGCTAAGTTACTGAAATTCTCTTTGCCTGATTTCTCTTATTCTTCAGACACTGATCGTGATGCTGCTGGTCTCTAAGGGTGCTGCAAAGATGTGTCACTAATATCAAAGGTCTTTGAGATGTCTGTATGGAAGGTATCATGGAAATGCAAAAATAAGACTTTGCACTGGGCAACAATGTCTTTCATTCCTTTGACTTTGAGACAGAGAGAATAATCGAATATACAGAGGCACATTTGACTCCAGATAATAGAAACTGAGAAAATCTTTGTTCTAGAGAATGCAATGCTATAAGGAGGGTTGCTGAATTTAATAAGGACTGAAGTTTTGCTGCTGTTCAAAACTGTCATTCCATTGAACTTTTAACTCCTTGTCATAGAAATTTAAAGTATTTATTATATGATAATTTAACATTTGGTGACAAAAAAAAGTTACAATCTCATTTTGAATTGTTTACAATGAAAATTTAGTTCAGATTTAACTAGAAATATGCATTACAAGTGATTGCTATAAGTTCATTGGCAGAGGCCTCATCTAGCAGCTCTATCACCAGAACATACAAAAATCTACAGTACAAGAGGAGCCCTGGTATTGTGCAGAGATCTCTGAAGAACCTGTGAGAAGTCATTCAGACTGCAAACACTGAAACTCCTTTTTTTTTCAAATTAATCACCAACAGATCACATTTTTTCCCCAAAGGCTAACCCATCCGTTCTGCTGGGGTGGATGGTGCCCTCAATTGACCACATTTCTCATGGAAGGTCATGGGTAACAGCCTGACATCAGTCTCTAAAGGCATTAGACTCCTTCCATAAGTGACAGTCTGGGAAGGCAGGAGGAATGGAGGAGGGCTTGCATATTAGCACATGGTTGAGCTGATGCAGGTGGTCATAACTTACTGCAGATGGAGGTATAAATTGCTAGCATTTCTCACAGGACCATAGCACTAAGTATGTATGTACAATACCATATGTGATAGTTGAAAGCCACAATGACTTCCTCAGAAGAAGCATCATTTAGGGAACTGAATGATGGAATTTTTTCTTTCATCTGGAGGAAACGGGCCCAAAGGAAAAAAGTGATGAGATGTTTATCATTTTTAAATGAGCTGCTAGAAAAGAAGACAAATATTGAAACATATTTGTCCTGGAAAGGAGAGATGTTGTGGTCTCCTATTTTTATCACTTTACAAGCAAATAGCATGAAAACAGTAAGGGATCTTTACCATATAGCAAGACGATATGTGTGTTGCAGGAGAAGAAAATGTGTCTCTTGCCCATAGTTTAAATGAAGGAGAAATTTGGTGGGTTCTTCAAGGGTCTAAATTAAAAGGTTGTCTATATAAAATTGCAACTCCATATATTTAAATTGCAATTGTGTACTTCAGTTTGAAATGTAACAGACTTCATAAGCTTCATACTTTAAACTCAGGAAGAGAAACCACTCATGGCTTCAATCTATGATTTCAGGCAAGAAATTGCAGTAGATCATGAACATGAGTACATTGTAGTTTGGCTGTAGGAATCTCCAGAAGTCCTCTTAACCCTCCAAATGCTAAATAGTGAAAACAATGCTCTGCTACACTGGAAACAGAGATTTTTACTCAGTTGTTTCTGATTTAGGGATGAAGCAATCCTACAAGAAAGACTGCCAAATTGCCCATTGAGATGCTCCCTGTACCCTCTGGCCATATCCTGCTTCCCAAATCACATCCCAGACACACAAAGAATAAATCTGCTCTTCTAGTCTAGCATCAGAGGAGTAATGCCTGGATTTGATGCAAGAGCAATGCAAGTTCTTCTACAGTTAACAAACATATTGGTATTTAATCTACCAAACATCATAAACACTAGTGCAAATATTTTAATAAGCTACTGTGTAGTCATTAAATATTGAAATCTGTTCTTAATTAAGTGCTTCGTTTGACATAATAATCCTCATTCTCAATGCAAGATTTAGCCGTGTTCCAACACAAGGGCAGCAGCATGACATGATGTGTTAGACCATCTGTGTTTACAATCACTGGCTTTCCTAATGTATATATGAAAATGAGGTCAGCCCTCAAACAGGTTGCTTTATTTAGCTGGAAGATAACTCAGGCTGTTACTAGACACCAAATCCATGACTTTTCATAAGTCTGACCAATTACAGAAATGAACTGCTCTGTTGAAATAACACTTCTGAAAGTTTTTCACATTTCTTTGAAAATGATGCAATGCTGCAGAAGTACTTAAATGTATCCAGTATTTTGCTGCTACAAGTACCTGTGGCAATGTATATGCTGAAAACCAGAGGAAAACACAAGTCATGGTTTTCAAGATTTTATAAGGTCTAAAGCACGTCCCCATTGATTTGTTTTGCTCCTTTGGTTGATGGAGTTGTACCCTTAAAAGTGAACTTAAACAATGCACAATTTCACTTTACAATTACATCTTCCAAGTCCATTCAGATTTTAAATATCCTTTTATTATTATTATTTCTAAACATGAGGATAATTACTGACAGATTAATGGAAGATGATATTCCTCTATGCAGTCATTACCAAAAAAATGATACCATCACATGTTTTACATACACTGCATTAGTGAGGATATCACTATTGAAAGCAGCCAAAACTGTGGATGAGAGAGAGGTTTGGCATGGGAAGAGAAGGAAGACATCACAGCACTGTGGAGAGGTTAATGCTAATACCTACAACAAAACAAGGTCACTCCTTGTGAGAACTGCAGCCACAACCACCAGCAAGCTGTGGGAATTCATATGGAAGGCAGGAGTTCTCTCAGTTTCCCTTGGATTCAATGTACACTGACCAAAATTGTACAATCTGAGGGATCACTTCCTGCAAATATACAACATGTAGCCTAACCCTACAACTTCACACCTAAGGGCAATAAACTTCTCCCAACAGCAAATGAAATTGAGAGATTAGTTTTCAGTGCTTACAAGATACATATCCCCACACTGCCCAAGAATTACATTTCATCCTGGGCAAAGAGCCACCAAGCACTAGGCTTCTGAAACTCAACATTTAAACATGGAAGTTTAACAACATTTAAATATGGGTTACTATTTCCTCACAATGTTTGGGGATTTTTTTTCCTAAAATCATCAGTGCCTGTAGCCATGTGATAATTTGGCATTCTTTTAGAAAAACTGTCATGCCTCTAGCTTTCAAAGTTGCAAAAGAAAATTAAAAAAAAATAAAAAGCTACACTAGCTTGTATAGACAGATGGCAAATAAAATTTAAAGAAAGCAACTGAAATGCATTTAGAATCCCTAAATATATTGGGCTTGAATTTTTATCACATGGGCTGGCAAAGCACTAATTTCTATAAATGTATGAAAGGTTGGGATACCCAGGATGGTGAAGAATTATCTACAGTGACTCCTAAAATTATAACTAGCAAAAGCTGCATTAAATCAAGGTAAGAATATTTAGAAAAATAATGCCAAAATGTGAAAGATTGCAGACATTATTCTTAGTCACCATTTTTCTTTTCTTCTTATTATGCCTTTGATCTAGAGAGAGGCAATAAAAGCAACATGAGCTATGAAAGGAAAATCATAAAAAGGGAGGCATCAGAGGCCCATTAAACACAGTCAGCTACAGGGAATCAAGGACAACACATGAGCAAAGAAATAAAATCAATTTTAGAATTTTAATCATGATTTTTAACAATTTCAAGCTAGTTTCTTTAGAACAACTGTGGTTTCCTACAATCTTTTAGACCATTTATAGACCTTCCTTTACATTGTCTCCCAATATGCTTTAATATTGCACAAAGACTTTTATCAAGCAGTTTCTAGCCCATCTACTACTTGTTCCAAGATAGTCATTGCAAAACAATCTTTTTGCATTGCTTTGAATTTAACTTCTGATAGCAAAAGATAAAGAAATGCTTGACAACAGGTCCTCAAAGGTTTGTTTTAGAGTGGACAGGCAGGGATAAAATTGCTTAACTGACAGCACAGATGATCAAAATAATAGTTGATAGGAAAGATGTACTACAGATGGCAACCAGCTTTCCTACTGCAAAAAAAGCAAGTATGTTCCACTAAAAGAAAAATAGAAGAAAATAGTTTGTTTAGAAGGATTTCTGTCCAACAACCTCAGCTATGCTTGCTAGACGAGACACTTTAAAATATTTATAACAATCAAAGCAATCATTTATATACAAGACTCCTAGCTTTAAGGAATCATATAATCTGCAAATATAAAGACAGATCTTCCTAATACCAGTATCTATTCAAGGAGCTCATATATTGATCAAAAAAAATATTATTTGGTACCATATTCATTCCCTTCCTATAGAGGCTCAGTAATGTCCCATGTATTACTGCACATGGTTTCGAAATCCCAGCACTTCTGACCTAAAAAGCACTCTGAGACATCCATCTCTGTCCACATCCATGGTAGCTCCATGTGAGTGTGAGAAATCAACCTTGGTTACAAGACAATTTAGAAACTTACATACCTGAGAGGAATTAACAGAGGAAAAACAGCTATGGAGATTCTAGTGTGCAACTGACCATGTACAACTGAAGCAAGAAAGAAAAGGTTTGGTGAGACTCATCTTTCTTATCTACAAATATTGAATCCATTAAAAATAAATAAATAAATAAATAAACTGACCACCATAAGCACTTAGTTGATAACACAAGATGTAAACATGCATCCTGTTGAACTGTATAGCTTCTCCTCAAAGAAAAAAATATGGTACATGGAGCTACCACTAAAACATTCTATTTCTTAAACAGTAGAAAGCACTGAAGGTTTACACTTTTATTTGTTCCTTTTCACATGCTACTTTTAATTACAATGGAACTTGTACTACTTACTGGTTTTTCTTGGATATGACCAGTCTGGGAATTCCCAAGTATAACCTGAACAAAAATATTTAGTACAATATTCCTATTTGGCAGAGTGTAAAGCACATCTACACATAGCTTTGCTTTCTTTGTGAGCTATGATAACAACTACAGAAGGATCTGTGGGAGCACATCATTCATACACTAACTGAAATCGAAGTGGGAACTGCTGAAGTGAAATCAGGAGTTAAAAGCCACTTGTTATTCCCTGCACTCTATAGCATGACACAATTATATCATAGGCACAGTTAATTTCAGGCATCCCAGGTACAAGGTGGCTATCAAATTGCATTCACACCAAGTACTAAATTATACTATGAGATGCCTCAGTACTTTCAATAGCATCATTAGTTGGAATAAATGCTGCATAATGCAAGCATTAGAATTCAAATCTGCCCATAATTTCCAAAATGAAAGTGATCACTTCGGGTACTTACTTAAAGCAAAAGTTATTATGGTTAGCTGCTAGTATTGCTAACACAACCACTGCATGTATATATATAAATTCACACAAAAAAATAAATATATGTAAGGCATGAATCTTTCATTTATTTGTTCTAAATGGTCTTTAAAATTCTCATTTAAAGAACACTTTCTCCAAGTACTTAGGGAAAGGCATTTGAAGATACCTTTGTGATTGCTTGAAAAGTGGAGATCCACATCTAGAGTCTGAACTTGCATTTAGTGACACTAATGAGAGTGTTGTCACAAATTTTAATGGCAGAAGAATCTACTTTTTATAATGCATTGTCACACAAGTATTCTTAAGGAAGGATTGTGTTCTTAGGGACTGAAACCTCAGCTGCAGCAGTATGCTGTTCATGTCTGAGCTCTGAGATTGCTTCGCTATTCCTCCCCCGAGAGTTCGATGGATTTGGTTCAAGCACCATTGAACGTGATGCTGTATTAATTGCCCTGGAGGGTAGCAAGGCCTTTGAACTGTGGCTGTGAGTGATATTTTGCTATAAGACATGTGTCAGCACTTGGCTGGTTAACTCCAGGGCTGGGTTGTACAGCATGCTGGGACCAAGTATCTGGAAAACTACTTTGCATCCTAATCTTACATCTGTTTTCTATCATGCTGTGAGATTGACTGGCCATTCTATCAGAGAAGCATCATTCTGGAATAGACAGTCTAAGTAAAAATATTGTACTGTCAAAGAATATTAAGGATATGCCATCATCTCTCATAGTTCATAAAACCAGCTGGCAGACAGAGACACTAAAGTAATATAGGGGCTGATGTGCTATCCTTTCCCTTGCAGAGGAACAGTGTGTGCCCAGCTTGGTACCCTAGAAACTAAAGCTAAAACAGTTTCACACTCCCACTTGCCTCTGTGTTTGTGGGTATAAATTTCCTCTAGATATCCCAAACCCACAATCATCCATCCCATAATCCATTATCATCAGGATTAGAATAGCACCAAGAGGTCACAGAAGAGCTTTGAGAGTTATAGCACTCACCTGAACATTACAGGCTCCAGTTTAGTTCTATCCTCCCAAAAGATCTCCAACCCCTATCTCCTTTCACTTTGAAGTGGAGTAAGCTGGAATACCATACTGTGTCCTGTCTGCACACTCCTTTCTAAACTCACACCACTTTGCACTAGGAAGCACAGTCAGCACTGCTTCAGCAGCTGAGACCAGAAGAGTATTCACCTAGTGTTGAAAAACCTGTGTTCTTCTTAGCCTGAAAACAGCTTTTTAATGTATTCTAGGTGAAAGACCTAAAAGTTACATCTAAGTCATGTTCTGGCAATATCTGTGCATGGAAGGGAACATTATTACACCACTGTCCCCACCCCTGGACTAATTGTTGCATATTGCAAACACAGGTTCCTTAGGAGACAAAGATAGGGAAATGCTTAGAATGAAGCTTCTGATGTGCCTTATGTACAGGAAGTTTCCGAGGTGCTAACCTCAGCTGGAACAAGGCAGTCATGGTCATGCATGAAAGCTGGAATTGTAGGAGTCTGAGGGATTTTAGTTAAGCAGAATCATTTTCATGGCTAGAGGCATGCATGGAGGATAGGGGGAGTCAAACTGCTTTGTGGATTTAGGCAGGATTAAGATGTCAGTTTCCACTTCTGATGCCTTGATCATTTTCTCTATTTTTGCTACCTCCTTCTCTTTCTTTTTTTTCTTTCTTCTTTTCCTCCTTCCTCCTCCTCCCTCCTTCCTTTACTTCTTTTTCTTGTTTAGTCTATTTAGAATTCTCTAACAAAACAGGGAACTAAATGTGCCACTGTTATCAAACAAATCCTCTCTTTCTTTCCACAGAAGAACATGAGCTACCCTTTCTTCTATATCTGCTAATAATAATGTTCAGTAGTAATCAAACTCTTCAGTTTAGAAAGCATTACCTGGCTGTTCCAGTGGAAAAAGAACCCATCAATTTACACGATGTGCTAACGATGGTGCCATTTACAAATCTGCATAGTGACCTGTAAAGAAGAAATTTATTATATAAATTCCTGTATAAAATTATTAACCTGCCCTAGTAATTTATTTGATACTCTAAAATATCAGTCAAAAGAAAAGACAAAGTGCCCATACTCAGCATTAAACCATGCATTCTTTTCTTTCTCTTTTTTTTTTAATGTTACTTCTTTAACCCATCACAGCAAGATTTAGGACAAAGACCTGTAGATATCTGAAGCTGCATATTTAACAAGAATGTCACCTTAAGATTAAAAAGAGCATGTTTTTTTAATGCAAGATGATGTATTTGAGATTTTACAGTCTGACAGTGACATAAAAAAAGGCGAAGTATAGCCACAGTCTTTTGATCTGGGATAGAGTTGTCTTTCATATTGGTAATATGACTTAATGGTAGAAAAATATTGCTCGCACACCTGCAGCTTCAACCAGTGTAGAGATATATGTAACTTCCTCTTGGGATTTCATTCAGCACGACAACACAATTCTGCTTCTATTCAGCAGTACTAGAATTTGGATAGAATCTTCACTGCAAAGAGAAAATGCCCCAGACATAACTACACTCAATGATGAAAAAGTTTAATAATAATCCCTTCCTAAATAAAATGTTTTAAATCCCAAAATTGTCTACTTTGTTAGGGCCCAGTGCAATTATTGAGGCTGATGGAAAAAACTCCCATTAAAGCCAATGCATGCAACAGAAGAGATAATAATCTCCTTAGGAGGAGCAAGGGGTTCATTCCACAGGATACTCAGTGCCATTGCTCCTCCTCCTTTGGCTCAGGTCCCTGACTGGTGAGGTATTATCCTATATTAAAATTTGGTTGTTGACTGCCAAAGTCCATCTGTAAGTGTAAGAGCACTTTTTCATGTCCTAAGATGTTATGTTGTATTTAGTTTCAAAGGAAAAAGAGCTAGTTAGAAGTCTCTGAATCTGAACTGTCAAACGAGAAAGTTTTTGCACTAAGCAGGAGTAGAGTTTGTAGGGATTTATCAAGATAGCCCATCAGATTGACACTTGACATGCAAATTGTATAGCAAATCTGACAGCTCAAATATTAATGCATCCACCTAGCTCTATCTTACACAGTTACTACTGAAATAGACTTTTTGAAAGCATCCTTGATATCCATTTCAAATCTGGGTGCTTTTTCAAGCTGACATCACATCAACCCAGTTTATTTTGAACTAGCTATTTGAAGACAGCTCAGTCTGTGATTATTAAATTAATTACCAATTCAAGTGACAAGTAATATTGTATTCAATATTCCTCGTTAGCTTTTAATCAGCTAAGAAGATCCTCAGCACATACAATATACTGGATCACTGCCATGATTGGAGGACAAGGGATTACATTAAACTCTCCCTCTCTTGTATTTGCTTGCTCTTCAGGAGCTGTTTTCTCCTCATAATAACCTGATGTCCAAAGAAGCAGTGAGTTAAGACTTCCAAGGCCAAGTCAAACACTCTCAGACATCCAAAAGAAATAATTCTGCTGTACTGCAAACAATAGAATAAGCACTTTCAGAGCACTTGAGCTATTTTCACCTTTGTGTGCTGTAAACTAGGCACTGCAGAAACAGAGATCTTGGCATCATTCTGAGTGCTCGTTGCAGGAGCAGCTCTACATTTTGCAACACAGAGCTGCAGAGCAGATAGGAGCTGTTTTGTAGGATAGAATTTCTGGGCTGCATGTAGCCTGAACATCTCTGAATTCAGTTTATACTAGCAAGAGTACTTTGTAATAGCCAAGTTTAATTCCCTCTAGGAAGAATGGAAACACCACTACTCTTAAATATGCTGTGTAAATAGCAAATTTTTGGCTGAGGGAAGATATAAAATGAAACATATTGCTGTTCTACTGAATAGGAGTGACTCTGGCCTTCTTTAAGAATAGTGTTTGTATTTATCATCAGACTGGACAAATCCCCATAACTACCACCTTTACCCAGAATGTGTCTTGAGTACTCTCTTTAATGACATTTTGACACCTACCTTAGACTCATTCTTTCATTTTTCAATAACAATTTCATAAAATCATTATCCAGTAATCATTTTAGAAGTGCAATGATAACTAAGAATAACTCCCACTAATCTCACTAATATCTTTCAGGTCTCTTCCAACCCAAGTCATTCTTATGATTCTGTGATTCTAATTGCATGTGACCTTTATTTTCAAGTTTCCTGCTTATTTATTTCAAGTCTCTGATTCATTTCATATCCAGGCCAGGCACTATCATTGAAAAAAACATATATTGCCTTTGGTTTTAGAAATAATCTCCTTTCCTAGCCCTCCATGTTATTTACCAAATAACTCCATCTGTTCCTTGAAAGATGTTCCCATCCAAACCAAAAAAAAAAGGAAAAAATGTAGATAGAAACAAGTAAAATAATTTCTTGCTAATCCCATTTTGCTTTACTTTGAAAATAGTCGAAATATTCATAACAAGAACAAATAATCTCCTTTCCTAGCCCTCCATGTTATTTACCAAATAACTCCATCTGTTCCTTGAAAGATGTTCCCATCCAAACCAAAAAAAAAAGGAAAAAATGTAGATAGAAACAAGTAAAATAATTTCTTGCTAATCCCATTTTGCTTTACTTTGAAAATAGTTGAAATATTCATAACGAGAAGACATTTTCAGGGATCATTATGTCTTTAGGACATGATCTCATGCCAGAACTCTGAAGAACAGCAGAAACAGACTTTAGGAATGCTGAAAGACAAACAGACCACTGAAAACCTGCAGCCATGGACCAAGGTCTGGCAGTTGACTGTGATCTAGCTCAGATCAAGCACATGTCTTGATAAACAGTAACAATGAGACACAAAATTTACAAAATTATATGGGGCCAAAAATATGAAGTCGATGGTACTATAATTATGGCCACAAGATAATTTGTTTCATGTATAGGAACCCCACTGGTACAATTAAAAGAGATAGATTGCAACTGTTAGATGTCACTTTTCTCAGGGAGAGGGATCTAATTTCCTTTTTTCTGGAAGTAAATATTTGTCATTCTAACAAATACAGAAAATATATTCATGAAATAAATGTGATTTTGATCTGCAGTAGATATAACAAACCCCCAGTTACACTGCATATGTTCAATTCTGGCTTTCAGATCAAGAGCTTCTGATGTGCCTAAACTAAGATTTCAGTGTAACTGGACTCCAAATATCACGTCATATCTACTGCTTACCTTCTCTCACACCCTGACCTTGCTTACTATCCAGTCTGCTTACCTGCCTGTCTTTTGCTGCTTAATTAGATATGGGTATTTATCTGGCAGGACCAAACTAGCTGTGAATTTTCATTCCACTTAATTCAGATGGTTTGATCTCTTTTAAAGGAAGAAAGGTTAGTGGCAAAGTATCTCTTACCACTAAGGAAAGCTGGAGTGAATAAAAAAAATCCTCATCTCTTCATAGTTATGTTTAACTGACTTTTCCCTTCCCACCATGGTCATGGGGAAAGGCACTGCCTTCCTGCATCTCCAGACCATAAGGCTGAAAGGAAGGAAAGTAACTGCTAACTGCAGAGAAGCAGCAGGCTGTGCCTAGAAGACAGAGAAAGGAGGAGGTAACAGCAGAAAACCCAAATATCAGCCAAGAAAATAAAATATGGCCATAATTGTATTGTTAAAAATGGCAACCAGAATAAAGGCCCCAGGGATCTTTATTTAGAATGCCATTTATAAGGTAGGCATAAATACTAAATAACTAGCTAGTAATAAAAACTGTTGGCAAGAATGACATAATACACCTGAAATTATTTGGCTGGATTAGCATATAGCAGTAGAATTCAACTAATCATAATTTTCTGCTGATATGATAAATTCTGATGATAGCTGCCTAATTGCTTGAAAAATTGCTGGGTTTGTTTCAATATCAGCATTTGAAAAAGATGATTTGTGTGCTACTACCTCATACCAGCTAATCAAGAAATGACTAGGGAAATATATTAGCTCTATTGCAAAGGTCAGATTATTTCTCACTTTTAAAGGGGGGGGGGGGAATAAAAATCAAACTCAAATTTCAGGGCTTATGCTATTTTCTGTGTGTACTTCCTACTTATTGGCAAGTAGCACCAGATTTTGGGCTAAAACTTCCCAACAACTTTCAGAGATTGTCCTAGTGAGAATATTTGAAGTCTATCCTACCCTACACCTTGTCATCAGTGGATGTCACAGATAGCTAATCCCTCACTCATATCTCTGCATTTTGAATATAAACATATTAGGTAATTGGAACACAGCAAATATAATTGAGAAGACATTTCTCTTGCTTTATTCTGATTTTGCAGTGCCTATGACTCATTAGCAATAAACAAAGTGGGTTTTTTGTACCCAATCAAGCATCATATCTTTTACTGCTCGAGATGGTACACAAGGGAGACAGTTACGACCATTTTCATCTCAACCACTATGTACTCTAGTAGAAAGACAAGTACTTACTCTTTTCACAATAATTTCTGCTTCTGCTTTTTAACAGTCCATTTAAAACAAGCTGCTTAGGGATCTCTGGAAGAACCAGCAACTTTCAGAACATCCTAATCCAGCCTAGCAAAATATTCAAGCATGTAACTTAGAAGTCAATCACAAGGACTTCTGTGCTTCCTTCAATTACCAAAGCACAGCAGAAAACAGTGGTGGATCTCATATGTCACTAGGGCAATCCATGCATGGGCCCTACAGGTCTTGAGAAATGCCCAAAGGAGACACTCATCCACTTTGCAAATGGATGAGCTCTTAAACATGCAGACATGCTGTAGGTGATTTGAAATTCAGGGCATGGGTTGGTACAAACATAAACACAATTTATAAATCTAACTCTTTTGCTGCTTGTTGTTATTCCCATTTTCAAAGGCTTGGTACACCAATGCATTCACCTTAATGCAGCACACCTTAAAAATAAACACAATAAAATTGACAATAGTCTTTTAAAATTGAAAATACCACAACTTCATCCTTCTGTTGTTGCTGGTTTCAGCCTGAAGCAAATATGAGAAAAAGACTGTTTTCCCAAATAGTAGCAGAAACCTCACAGGGAACTTGATTTCACAGGGATTCTAGACTGTGCCCGAGTGCTATTCTAAACTTCAAGATTTATGTGCATAAACTGTTTTAAAAGCTGACCAAGTAATTGTCATTGAAGCAAGAATGCTAGCTGGCAAATTCATCTCACCAGAAGATACCTGTGCATTTTATTTATAATTTATAAAATCCTGTACATACTCTTTGTATTCAAGGTACATTGATAAATGAGCTCACTATAAATGTCCATGAATGCAGCATAGATAAACTGGTCTCTAGTCAAAGGACAGTGGTTCACATTGCCTGACAAAATACTACTTCCTTGGTAGAAATCTCTATGAAATAAGTATTTATACTCAATCCAACTGCAGTGATGCATGCCAACTAAAGTCAGTCTACAATGCATACTGTGAGCAAATGCAAGCTTGTCTCACCTGTGCTGCAAGCCAGGAGTCATAAATTAGCCACTGATTAGGTACAATTAGCAGAGCCTGACTGCTTTGCCTAATATATTAACTCACATCTGATCTATTCCACTATACAAGTACTTGGTCTGAAGCTGACTCATATCCCACAGGACATAAGTAGGAACAGAAAAAGTGTTGTGCTGTATATTTCAGATAGATAACTCCCTTACAAGGATAATTATGTAGCATGTTGCAGAGAGTACCAAGTTAGGAAACTTGATTGTAATGCAAGAAAACAATAGTGAAATTAATATCTGGGAAGAGGTTCTCTCCTTTGTCAATCAATGTGCACTGGTATCAGACATGAAAGTTCTACTGGTGATGATGAGAAGACAAGTATTCCTTCAGAAGAATTAAATTGCAGATCATCCGGATAATGAATTAGGAAAAGTTTTGCAGTCAACTCAACATCCTAGGTACAAAAACTCTTTGCATCAATGTTTTGAAAAAAAGCTTAAACTTCTCTTGTGCTGTATATTCCTGAGCTAAGAGATAGAGAGTCAAATGTCTAGATCTAGGAAATAGATTGAGGCAAGTACAGAATTCCTTTTATGAGGATCTAAGAGTAGGATTGGTACTTGAAATGGAAAGAGAAAATATTTTCAAATTACCTTTTCTCTGAGTTCAGAACTCTGCATATGAAAGTTGTGTTGTCCTTCACTTTGACTTTCTCCCTTACCAAAAGTACATTACTTATGATCAAATGTCAGATTGATAGAACTGAGTTGTGCTGATCTGCCAATATTACCAGCTTTTCTGATCTGATAAGATGTTCATTTCAAAAATACTTTACTTTATCAAAGAAAGATGAAGGTCTCAATGTCCTTTTACCAAGTTACTTAACACTGAACATGCCCATAAATTCTTCAATATTGTTTTGCTCTAATGGCTGCATTGTTCTCAAGATACAAAGCAGATACCACATTTTTAAAATAGAGATGCTACTTATTTGGTGATTTTTATTTATTTTTATTAATTTCAACCTGGTTTTAAGATAAGAATGAAAATGCACCGCCTTCATACTACTTCACTTTGTTGTTTCTTAAAGCATTTTCACATCACTAGTTGGCTTGCAAACGTACTTGATAATACTGATGAAAGAATTTGATGCTTTAAATAATCAGCCTACTTGCTAATATTCTAGAGTAAAATTTTGACTAGGTTCCAGTCACCAGTAAAAGAGGCACTCTGCTTCTTTAGCCAAAGGAAGAAATACAATGACCCTCACTCATCTTTCCAAACAGTTTAAGCACACAGAAGAACATATTTGCCCCCAGGGTACTGGGATAAAGCTGCACATCATGGAGAAGAGAGCCTACAAGTTTTAGAAAGATAAGTAATCTTAATAAGTACAGCTTTAGAAAGCTACCATTTTCCTCAGCCTCATTTCCAGCTGGTGCCCTTCTGCAGAGCTCCATAGAAGCCAAAGGCAATGAGAATGTAAGCAGAGATCTAGTACTAAACTCAACTGAGATTAGCTACAGGTGGGATGAACTTCAGATGTGTAAGGCTGAGCTGAGTTTGTTTTTAATGGCCCCACCTATCTTTCCTACCAGCTCTCTATTCATTGAAAGATTTGTGTAAAACTACGTCGCAGATCTCTGCCCAAGAAAGTAAACCAGATTTGATTCAAACCAAACTGGAACTCTAGAGTTATTGCAGGGTCTTGTTTACTTAACTCTGCTTCAGGCCACGCTGTGTTTTAAGTGATGGTACAGCCCTTCCTAGAGAATGCCAAACATGAGCTACTCGTGACTAGCACAGGGTGAAACCTAAGCACAGCTTACTTGTGTACCACTGCATTTTGAATACAATGGTGAATTTATAAGAGGTACATATAGAGGAGAGACAAGAGCTGTAAATCAACTGCTCTCTGCAAGCAATTTCCATATCTCTAAGGTATGAGCAGCATCACAGTTCCTGTCGTAGCAGGAAGCAATCAACAGCCAGAGAGAAAAGCCATGAAACCTTTTAATCAATGGCATCAGTGTTAATAATTACTGTTGACTGCTTACTCTGAGTTTCCTACGGGCAGGTGATATAATTTTCTGTGTCTTAGAAAAGGCTGAATGTGCAGTTGTACAGAAAATATGAATGTATTTTTAAAAGACATTGAAAATATTTTGCAGTTTCAAATATGTAAATGCAGTCCAACAATGTTACATTTCCAGGATATAACGTGTAGAATAAAAAATTACAAATATTTGCAATGAAAACTCCTTCACTTAAAATACTTATTTTTATCAGCATGCCTATGTTCTGTAGGAGCATATTGATCCTAAGTCAACTTTCTTCCAACCATAAAAAAGATTCACAACTTTCCTCTCAAAATGACTTTCCAATGATTATTTCAGTTGATCCAGGAAAATTTTTCAGATCTGCATTTTGGGAAATATTTTCGTGTTTCTGATTATTCACATTTGCAATGAAAACAAATTCCCAGATATTAAGATTTTTCACAAAAATACAAATTCCTTGCTTTACTGGCTCTAATATTCAGAATTATTTATTACTGTAACATATAGAACAGCACCTTAAAAAACATAAATATTTTCTTTGTATCACAGACAAAGGCAGATTATTCCTCATTATGGAACTGCCAGTATTTATTTATTTTTTCAAATTTCAGTGTTGCATTAAAAAAATGTAAAAGTGCTAAGCTCTGCTGGCAAAAATCTTGTTATATTCCTTTCATATGTGAGGACTCAAACCAAAACAGTGCTGCTTCACATAAAGCAATAAAATTTCAAGGACATCATTCTAGCATTAATCTGCCATTGTACCAGAAATTAATTACCATGCAATTAGAACTACACAAAATTGAAATGGCATTTCTTAACATTATCAACAGCTCTTGGAAATGACATCTATTTGAAAATATTGGAAAAGTAGAAATACTCCTTCACAAACTATGTGGCACTGAATTTGTCAACTCTCTGACAATGTCTAGTGAAACCTCTGTTTCTTACATAAGATGTCCTATGTAAAAAAAACAAAAAACCTTGAATATGCAGCATGACTAACACAGCCCTTTCCCCCAACTCCTGCTAGGTAAGCAAGGACACCAAGAGGAGCATGTCTGAAAGACTGCCAGGACTCATGACCCCCTCCGTGTCAAGAAATTATCAGAAACACCTACCACAGAGAACCACACAGCTAATGAAAACAGAAATGACTTGAACATCAAGGATAATGATAGCTCAATGCCTAATTATCCAAGATGAATTTTTGATGACACCTCCTCCAGCCAATTAGTTTGCTAGTCACCAAAGAGTGCTTTTGGCAAGGAGGGTTAAACAGAAGGCTGGAAAAATAAATAGGATTGAAAATGCTGGAGGTGAAAGGGTCCCAGTTCTTTAGCCACTTCTCTTCGGAGCAGAATTAGGCTCTGTAGGAGCCAAGAGAGTTAAACCAGGTTTAAACTGGAGTGAAAGAGAAGAGTATCACCAAACTGGGAAGCCTCCCACCGCATCCAGGGTGAACATTACCACCCCCGCGAAACCTGGTCTAAGAGTGCTGCAACTTCTCCCTATGACCCACAACATGAGTCCCACACAGCTGCTCAGCCTGCTCTGCCGTTCAACACCCTGAGGACAACTCTCTCAGCAAGGGCTGCAGAACAACACCCAGAGAGCCCATTGCTCCCAGGGTACACCTGTTAGAAACTGCACCTGCCCCTGGCATAGCCTTCAGGGCTTTGTTCATCAGGTGGTAACATGCCTGTTCCTCTCCCATGACCTGCAACACTGGTCTCAGGCTTTGGCCAGAAAAAGATGAAAGGAAATCACTTTTGCTGCTAGTCAGCAATAAAATAAAAAGCAACTATAAACCAGTAGAAATTAGACATATGAAAGGCCTTGTACTCCACATGCATAAATCAGTATAGCTCTATTGAATTTCTCTTTGACAAACCAAAATATCAGCACCAACAGTCAGAATCTATCTTCCAAAGTCCACTCAGGCATTCAGGACACCAAGTGGCACTAGCATAAGTTCACTCTTAGTAAGCTTCTCCAGCTAATTTTCCAGTACAAAAAGGAAAAATGACATGACAACTGCTGGAAAACTCTGATAGAAATTCCACTTACTTGGATTTAGAAACTTGATTGGTGTAAAATAGTTTCTGCGCTCTAAAGAACAGACCCCTGCAAACCATTATGCTTGTGTGGGAAGATGAAAGAGTGGGGGAAGACAGGCAAACAGAATAAACAGACTTTTTTTCATTATTTTTCTCCTTCCTTTTTGAATTTTACAAGTTTGCAATGAGCAAAGACCAGGTTTTTGATCTAGAGCCAGATAGACAATCTTTTTAACCAGAGCCAGCATTCACCATAGTGAAAAAACATCCAACAGAACCTTGTATCTTGTCATTTTCAATAATCTTACTATATCCCACCAGGATTATTTTTTCCTAGGCCATAAATTTGTTCTCACCCAGTAACCTACCACCCGCTGATCCCCATTATTTCTGAAGCTTGTTACAGACAGATTTCGTTACAATGGTTTGGGTTTTTTTCCATTCCATGAAGAAGTAGTACTATGTCATACCTGCATAAAGCATTGCTCATTCTCTCTGAGAAGTTACTGAGACAGCTGGTATCTCACTGAGATGTTTATTTTAGACTTTTCTCTAACAGATAAGCACAGTGTAGCAAAGGAGGTGCATAGAGGAGACGTAGCAAAGAACATATACTTCAGAACATCTGAAGTATAACCTGTTCCTCAGTGCTGGAGAATATAAATAAATCAATTGTGTTAGATTTAGACGTGCTTGGCTTAAAATGAATCTCTGAGATACCATCAGGCATTCATATTGTCATTTCATAGTATTTGAGATGCTGTTTGCACTTAGTACACTAGACATAACCACAGAGTTTACCTTCAATACATGGAGCCTGTTACCCATTTGGGAAGCAAAGATGGGCCAGTGTGGCCACTGTCACCTTATGAACCTCAGGTTACTTGACAATGACTACAACACCAAAATAACACCAGAGGCTGCCTCTTCTGTTTGGAAGGGGCTGAAGACCCCACCTGTATGTAGAAGAAACCAGTGCTGCTCTGTACTATGTCTTATCAGCAATACTAAATGACCCATCTTAGACCTCATAGTTTGGCCATGTACATCGGCCCGAGAATATAAATAATGGTTTAAGTTAGAAGGGGCCCTGAAGCTCAACATCTTCCTCATGACAGAATTAACTTCAATGTTATATTGCTCAGGGCCTAGTGTAGATGAATTCTTAATGGCTCCAAGGATGGTGATTGAACAGCATCTCAGGGCTCAGTTCTGGTGTATGATTCCCTTTATTGTGGAAAAAAAACATTTCTTATGGCCATGCTCTTCTGGTGTATGATTCCCTTTATTGTGGGAAAAAAAAACATTTCTTATGGCCATGCTTAAGAAATACCCTAGTGAAAACAAGGCTTGAAAAAAATTGGAAACAAACCATGCAAAAATTGTGAATAATTTCACAATATGTGACAAAGACTCTGATTGTAAGTGATGGCAGAAGTATGACTTCAGGGTTAGTTTATGTTTGCCCAGCTGTAACTGAACACGAACACGATAGTTGTGACAAGTTCAAGCTGAAATGCTCCTTGCAACAGTACTACATCAGTGTCACCATTCTCCCGTTCTCAGTCAAACCATCCCATGCTTCTCTTCAGTGCAGCTGCAACTCAAAATATTCTTGTAATAGTTTCACCATCAAGTTTCTACAGTTCAGTTTTCCACATTGTAGAAATTATTTTCTCTTTTCCAGACATGGGCATATGCTAACTTCCCTCAGGCAAAAACTGGATATCATTGATGTGTTTATAATCTTAAATTTCTACCAACAAGGAAAAGCAAATTAGCTATTTGAAAAAGGAGTTATTTGATACAACTTGATTTGGTTATGTTTGTTTCCAGAGAATGCCTTGAGTAGGGTTGATCTAAACCAGTGACAAGCTCTGCTTTCTGCTGTATACCTAAACTAAGACTAAATTAACAAACTCTTTCAGTTTATAATCAGGTTATAAAAATAAAGTGAGTCAAACAGAAACTAACCTGTTTGTTTTGTAAGTAATGGTTGTGCTGTATCCAGACCTTAATTAGACCACATAGTAAGAGACTTTTATAGACGGATTTTTATAGACACTTTTCCAGACATGCTGCTCTCCTGATATTCCTCCCCCAAGCCCCAATCCACACCTTGCTAAATAACCTTTATAGGTCTAATTAAACAGCCTGGTGATTCAGTAGTAATCCTATTAAAACAACAGTACCTGAGAACTGGCATTCTTACTACAGCATCCTCCTTTCTTTCCAGCAGGATTCCATAAAGAGTTACTGGTAAGATCACAGAACATTTCTATATTGCATAATCTGATGAGATCTTAAAACACCACACCTAGTTCTGCGTGAGCTGGATCATCAACACAGCACAAAAAAAAGACACATTAACTGCTCTGCCAGAAGCAGTATGGCAGCAGCAGTTTTGCACTGCACCAAGCTAATTACATGCCTTTCTGCTACACTCCTTCTTATAGAACTAGGAGAGAGCAAGCATTATTCATCAGAGACACCCCCTGAGATCTTTTATGTCTAATATTATTGAAAGACAAGATAAACCTCCATCATTGAAATGTTGCCTAGGACTTAATAGGGATCTATAAAAATTACCCTCTAAAATAGACGAATTCAATTGAGAATGATTTATTTCATTTGATTCTGGTATTATTAAATTTAGGGAACTATTCTATAGGAGGCATGCAGGCCCATAAAAGTTGATAACAGAGCTCCTGTTATTGGAATTGAAGCCACAATTCCCTAAGATGACTCAGAAATCTCAGAGACTGGTTATGATATTCTATTCAGCTCTGCAGGCATTTTCCACAAAGAATAAAAGTGTTGGAAAGCCCTCAGAAATTATTACAAAAAGCTGTTCATGCTCCAGGATTACCTCTTTTCTAAGAGCTCCCTTCAGTTGCAAATATGCCTCTCCCATAAGAGTTTATGCATTTTGAATACTCCACTAGCATTATCCAGGTGATACTGGGACTCCTGAAAGGAGAGGCCGTTGCTGTCAGTCAGACCTGCTCCAGCCTTCCAGCATCAACATGGAACATTGGGAAAGCACATTCTAAGTTTGATTGTATTACCAAGCTGTTAGTGCACTTCCAACAATGAAGAGATTTTTCTGAACTTTGTTATAAATATGAAGTTGTGTCAAGTTTTATTCTCAGTTATATATGGGTAATTATAATGCTTATATGTGGTATTTTTTAACTACACTGAAGGAATAATTTCAATGTTACAAGAGACTGATAAAGGCTTCCTGATATGCTTCCAGCAACATCTTTAGGTCTGTCCAAGTTACCTTCATGCTTCAACTCCTTATCCCAGCAATAAGGGGTTTTTTTCAGCATCAACCTTATCTGCAATTTTTATGTCAGAAATTGAAATAATTTGAAAATACTTTCACCCCAAAATTACTTTCATATCTTTAAGCAAACTTTGCAATTCTAACAGTTTAAAAAATATTTATTATATTTTTACTATGGCTGAAACAACAACATATTTCTTCACTACCTTTCTGGATATAGATGCTACATGCTGCAGTCTAGAAATTATTTTATACTAAGAAAAAATTTAATAGATAGGTTGTGGCATTAGCCATTCTAAAATGCACTATTCCCTAATCTTGAGCCAAGAATGTTTACAAATAGAAAAATTTCCTGCAAAATCCAATCCTAACCCAAACTACAGTTAGCAACTAATATTATAGGGTGGTCTGCAACAACCCTGAAATCATGGAACATAAACTCTATGTTACAGTTTTCTGAGAAAGTCCAGCCAGCGAAGAGTTAAGCATTGTGGCTGCAAAATACTTCCTGTCTGGGCAATCCATGCCACTAAAACAACAATTCCTCTTATTTCCACTCTGCTTATAGGGAACCAGCAGGCCTTTTACTCATTATTATTTGTTTCTTTGATCTTCTCTCCCCTTGAACCTTCCTGCACTTCCTTTTACAAGTTTTCCAGCTCTTGGCAAAGGTGTACATATCAACACCATCTGGCTGCAAGCAAAGAAGCACTACTACATCCTTCCCTGAAGACAAGCCTGCTGTGCTAGCCATGAGCCACTGACATGATTTCCAGCTCAGAATTTTGGGAGAGTTCTACTCCAACACCATCGCTTGCATTTCCTCTCAGAAGTGGAGAAGGAAAAAAGCTAAACCCTCTAATGGACATATAATGGCAGGGAATGTGCATATCATATTTTATGAATGCAGAATTCCAGGCCCAATTATGTGTTACTACTATATGCTCTGCCTGCCAAGCCACTGCTCTGTTTCTGATAAGCATGAAAGGACAAACTACAGGTCTTCTGAGCTGCTTTTTCAGTAGTGCTTTTTGCACAATAAAATCATCATGGGAGAAGCTTTGCATCTCAGGAACCTGTTGGCAAACCTGGTCAGTTGTTACTATGTTCTGCCAAAATATTTAACCAACTGAGTAATAACAACCTCTATTTATCATACTCACAAGTGGTGAGCAATTCCTGCTTTCCAGCTGTAGATTTATGACAAAGTAACATTAGAGGCAGCATTCTTAAACCAAAACCTGTCCTTTGTTAGCTAATTTCCACAAACACATATTTGTATGTCTAAATATCATAGGCAGGACTCCCATGACAAATTAAAGTTAATGGAAATTGTATGCATCTCTTAGTTCTTGGAATTGACATAATATTAGCACTGCAGGCAATGCTCAATGAAAACTCACTATGAGCCTTTTTAAATGCAGCACTTTCTTCAGCTGGCTACCTTTGGCTATGGAGTCAACTCCAGTTTGTATTCAGAATTTACCCTTCATTAAGCTGCTTTGACTAATCAAACTGAGTAGTACATTGGTGGAAGTTCATAGTCTATGCAAGTCAAGCTCAACTCCATCCAGTGATACATAATCAAAACCACATATACAGACAGAGGCAACTGTTAGTTTGGGCTCAGGAGTCCAAAGGGTCCAAAGCTAAAGCTTAGGCAACATATTGTCAGCAGAGGATCTCTGCAGCTTCACCTTCTGCTTCATCTCCATAAGAGGCCAAAGAGAGGTCTTACCATTCCAGCTACTGCACAGAGCATATTGCTGCATTCAGCCCTTAGCTTGAGACTACTGATGGTATTCTTTGGTTGAATGCTCTCAATGAAACACATTTGCATACAGAGAAGACATTTGTAAAGAAAACAAACAAAACATTATGAAGACAATTTGCAATTAATGGCTGGGTGTGCATTTTGAGGCCTGTGCCTTTTCAAGGAAACCATGAATTCAGAGTTTTGCTCCTCTATGCCAAATTGCCCATGACGCAGGAGAATGCTGCACTTGGGCACTAGCTGGGCATACTTCTACTCAATAAATTTAGCAGAGCAAATGTTCAGCACAGGACTCAAAAATAATTTCCTGCTTCACTCAAATATATCCCTATATGTTCCTCTGCCTGTGCAAATGTAGTAGGTAAGCCAAGAAGGACAGAAAATTTTCAGACTAATTTAAAACCTAACTATACAAATTCAGTTCCTGAAATCTGATAACTCCTAGAAATGCAAATACACTTCTACAACCTTAGAATTTTCAAATTGTGTTTAAATTTGTAATTTGTATTCTTCCAAAGGTAGAAACCTGATGCAACACATGCTTTGGAATCACTCTGAAGGAAAGGTAGATCTGTTCCTTTTCTTTAGATGTGCAACTCAAATATACTCTAAATTTTTTTTAAAAAAAGGGACATAAAAAGGCTCCACATCAATGACTTGAAGACAGATATTACCTTATTACATTGGATAGTATCAATCACAACAGAATCGTAAAAATGAGAATAATCTATCATATACTTTTTATTGCAAGTCTAGTCATTGATAGTGAATGTGGAATTCAGTTATGCACAGGTCATATCAACAACATTTAATGCCTTGCTTGACTCTAAATTTTTTGTGTAGTTTCAGCCTTCTTGTTCACTAATTCTTTAAGCATAACAACACCAGCAGGCGTCAAATGAAATTATCAGGCAGCAGGTTTAAAACAAACAAAAGGAAGTACTTTTTCACACAATGCATAATTTAATTGTTGAAATCCTTTCCACAGGATGTTTTCTGTGCCAAAGTCATAGACTGGCCAAAAAAATAACAAACCAATGTAATTTGGAGAAGAGATTTTCACTGAGGCCTATTATATAAATAAGATAAATATAATCTGCAGCTCTAGACTTCCCAAGACCATGGAATACTGGAATTTGGAAGAGTAAATAGAGGGAAGTGCCATTCCACTCTTGATTTAGTTAGCTCCCCACCCCTCAGCAAAAAAAAAAAAAAATTCTCTGCAGGGCATCATTGGAGGAAGAAGTTATTGGCGCAGCTGGCTAAACTTATCTGTCAAGGATCTTTTCCCAATTCACTGACTCTAGTGAGAAGGCAACAAAAAGTTTACTTGCATGTACCACCTTCTTCATGCAAGACTTTTGACAACATATACCAAAAATTCCTTAACTGGCTTTTCTAGTTGCTATTTTGCCTCTACATTATCAAGGCAAATACATCCCAATTTGTAACTGTACACTCTGTTCTTTTCAGATCAGACAACCTTTGGATAATCATAGATTGTTAAAAATATTTGTTTAATGTTTCTCTCTCAATTTAACTATAAACAGGCTATGTAGATACTCTGACCTCAAGAACAAAAATCCTTGTCCCCTGCAGCTCATCATTACTTTGATATTGAGTTGAAAGACACATTCTGATATAATGTCAAGGACAGACCTGTACTGTTTCTAACTCTTGCATATGAATGAGCACCATTATGTGATGCAGGCAAGATACTAACCATTACCACTGAGGCTGGGAGTTACTTCTATTCAGAGAAGTATTTATTTAATATTTTTAAAAAATATTGATCAAGGAAGTGTACAAATAGCATCTACCAATACCATATACCTGTTTTCCGTATATTACCATGTAGATTATTTTCCTCCTCTAAAGCAGCTATTTACAGGCCTACACATTGGTGCCAGATTTGCTATGGGAAATGGGAGCTCAGGCAATGATTGGCTCTCAGCTCACTCTTAATTTTTGCTGCAGCAGATGTTGCCATAATTCTTTTTCATAGCATCACCTTTCTGTTTTATCTGCAAAGACGACTGTCAAATTTACCTTCTGTCTAGATCATCAGCAACAGAAATTAGATGCTTTTGGAAAAAAAGACAACTTTTTGAGCTAAATATAGCCTACATGTGTTTCAAGCTTGCTTGTTTTCTTTTTCTAGCAGTCAATTGAGGGTACACACGTGCTTTATAAAATCATGAGGTGGCATATCTCAAATTCTTTGCATTTTGTCATGTTTTCATTTTCAAAATTATTTAAGTTAAGCTATGTGGAAGCTCTCCTCTAGAATTAATACAAAGTAAACCAAATATATTTTAATTTACTTCCACATCTATCCTAAATTAAAGTCATTTTAATTTTGGATGTGGGTTGGGAGAAGGAACGGATGGCACTTATGCAATCCACATTTAATTCCAATGGATTAAGTTTCAGTTTAACTTTCCTAATATACATATATCAAGAGATGCTTTTGAGAAAGTAATGGATATTTCAGATAGATACTCCTTAATAGGTACATTAGGTAACATAGCGGATTTCTCTCCAGATTGGTTTCCCAGAAATAATCTATGCTACAAAATTCATTTAATTTGCTACTGAAACAGAAGACTTGAGTAATAGTTTGTAGCTTTCTTGTCTGAGACAGGTACTTCAAAATCATGTAACAGCTTATCATGATGAATCATTTAATTTTTAACTAATAAAATGTTGCAGGAAAATATATAGGAAGAAGCTAATCAGAACCAGTAAGGTTCAAATGGAAGAAACTTCACAGAAGTATTGAATAAAAGTCAGAGGATTTTTTGAAAAAACTGCTGCTAACTTTACTGCATTTATCAGCATTATATAGAGTATGATTCACAGCCACGAAGAACCTGCAGTTAGGCAAACATTTGAACAAGTTATTTGTTCTAAAATAGTTTCCAGATCACATTACAGTAGGAAAATACATCTATTCTATAAGGTCAATGAAAGTGTTTTCATTTATTTTCACATTTAACTAAGTTTTCTAATAATGTTCTGAAACACCCTAAAATATTGGCACCTTCACTCCAGGTGTCCCTCCTTCTTCCTCCCACTTTATATAGTGAGCATGATGTCCTATGGTATGGAACATCCCTTTGGTCAGTTTGGGTCATCTGTCCCAGCTGTGTCTCCTCCCAATCTCCCATGCATCCCCAACTTCCTTGCCAGTATGACAGCACAGAAAGCAGCAAAGGCCTTGACTCTGTGCAAGTACTTCTCAGCAATAACAAAAACATCTCTGCATTATCAACTCTGTGCCCTGCACAAATCCTAAACATTGCCCCATACTAGCCACTGGGAAGAAAGTTAACTCCACTTCAGCCCAAACCAGCACAGTGATACACTATTTAAAACCATCTGATACTTTCTTCAGATCTTTAGCATATGGGATAACAAACCAAGTTAGCTGTAACTTAGTTCTGATTCTCTTGCCCCAGCCATGCCTCCTTTCCGGGAGAAATTTTTGTCTGCAGTAAAAACATTGATACATATTTGACTCCAATATTTCACTGATTCAGTAATTTTTCTTGTGTCAAGTGCCTAAGGTGATGTAATAGCCAATTGATACACTGGGGATTTAGATAGTCCAACCTAGAAAGCAATATAAATACAATTTTAACTGCTTTTCTGTCCACAGTGAATAAATGGATTCCTCATTCTTTGTCTTCCCAGCACAACATAAAAGAGAATGAGGATATTAGAAGCAAGTTTAAGAAACATGTATCCCAATGAATGATAGTGTCTACACTCTCAGAGGAAAATCATCATCTAGTCCACATGTTGCAAACTACACAGACATTTCTACTGTCACCTGAGCTTCCTGTGATTTAAAACACTAGAAGTCTCTCAAGGAAGGGCGATAACTCATTCAAAACACACTTGGGGTACAATCTGGACATTTCCAAAACTATACATAAGAAAACCAATGGAAAGTTCAAAGAAAAAAAATAAGACCTAACCTTTTGAAAAGTATATTGTATCCAAACATCCAAAGTAACACATTATCAAGTTGATGTGAATCTGATTAGCAGTGAGAGATGAGGCAGAATCACACAAATCTAATGGAAGTTCTCAGACAGAAAATATCATTAATACATGACCTCAAAAGAAACTGTCCAACCTGTCAGCTGCTACAGCACTGTATCTATAGAAACTAAGCATCCTCAGGTTGTGTCTCCTGGAGTTGTCTATGTCAGTGGTGAAACACTCAGAGGTCAATCATTTCACTACTGGTGACAAAGTAGAGCCATTATAACTCATCAGGGTCAGTAAACAAAACAAATATTAAATACAGTGAAATCTGAAAGGTCTCTGGTTAAACATTTTCTTTAAAAAAGGGAGAAAGAAGACTTCCTATTCTTCTTGATTTGTTCAATATTTTGTCTTCCACAATGGTATTACCATCTCATATCTGCTGACCTTGTGATCTAGCTGAAGTTTATATCCTCAGCATTACAGTATCTGAGCAATAACAGCAAAAGTAGCAACCTGAATACTTTTTCTTTAATTGCTTATTTGTTATACAGATGATACTCTAAGGAGTTGTGTTGAACGTACCCACACAGAAACCCAAGATCCTAGGGGGGTTTCAGTTGGTTTTCTTTCTTAATAAGAACAAAGCTGAAGAGAAGAGTTTTTCCACTTACCTGAAATCTGCAGGGTCTGTAATTGCTTGTCAGCTGTTGCAGATGTGACCTCCTTAATGAGGTTTTGGCTTACCAGAGTGGCCTGATACTGTCAGTGGCAGACACACCAGCTGATTTTTAGGGGTCCTATCAATGTCAGCCTCTCCGGGAGAAAAATCTCTCACATATTTATAGGACAATCCCACAAAGAGTCTTCAAATATCAAGGTAAAATTCTTAAACTATATTCTGTATTTCATTGTTAAAAGTGGAGTCTGCAACGTTTTACAGCATACACATCTTTCAGTAATGTTTAATATGTATGTTATTTTTATAGTTAAAGCACTACATATAGACACAACATGTGAATTTAGCATCCATGAAAATGAACAGATTATTAAAAAGGTTAGAACCTGCTGGTCTTTGGGGAAACATCTCTTCATGACACTCCTCCTCTGCAAATGGCCAACTATTGCATTATGGAGCCTTTCTTGAATTCCTGCCAGTGACACTGGATCCTGTAATGGTTTTGTAATGAGGCTAAAATCAACACCTTTAAACTAAATGGGAAGGAGACAAAGGAACTGGGACATTGTGAGAGGAAATAGAGTGAGGGCAATGTCATTTAGAAGGTTAGAAGACTGTGCTGTCAGAGCAAATAGCAAAAACACCCTAGGCTAAACTACTGAGAAGAGCCTTGGGAAGAAGCAGAGCTACAGCATGAGGAATCCAGAGCAAATGCAAAGTCTACCCTCTCATTCAGAGCTTGCTTACCACAACATAGCTCTCAGAAGAGGCTTGGTAGAAAAAAATGTTTTACATTATTATGATGATGATGATGATTGTGGTTCACCTTTTTCATAATCACAATCTTCATCTATAAAGAGAGCTAAGAAAAAATAATGCATTTTTCAGGAAATCTAAGCTCAGGGATTGCTGTCAAACATACTCTTCAGAAGATGTTTTGCTGATATAAAACAGGTTTTCAGCTTATATTCTATCAGTCTGTTACAATTTGCACAAACCCAAAGCTTTCTTTGTTAGGGATCATCTTCTCTAACTGCTTTCTGAGGTTGTGATCTTCTGTTTACATCATTATGCTCAGGAGACTGTATAGAGGAGGGAGTAAAGTTTTCATGCAGCAAGACAGTTTAAATCTCTTCTCACAGGAAATACCTTTTTTTTTTTTTTCCAAGAACTAGAAACCAGAACTAGATTAAAAAGCAGGATTAAGACATTCATCACAAACATGTACAATGGTGGTCAACAAAGCCACTAGGGACAAAGCCATGAAGAAATCATAATGGAATAAAAAGATAATTTGCCTTCAAACAGTATTTTAAAGCCTTTTTTTCTACTTGTGCCACTGTTTCTCTGGAAGGTTGTGTGTATATTCTTTAAGCCCCCTACACTTCTCTTTTCCCTGGTTTGTGTAGAGAGGAGACAATACTGACTGCCCTGGCATTGCACTGAGATCTAGGAAAAACAAAGTATGGTTAATAGATAACTAAAAATATCACATTTAAGCACATCCTCTGATTCTAACTTTTCTCCTATCATTCTCTACAAAAAGTCACCTCAAACAGCTTTTTTTGAAAAGAAAAAAAAAGCACAACAGTTTCAAGTGATTACATTTATAATTTTAATAATGTAAGAGGTTTGCAGTAAGACACCATGCAACCAAGAATCCATTACTTTTCCTTTCAGATTTTAATAAAAGTACACTATGAATTATTTAAACTACATGAAATTTGTCAAGATAAATTAATTTAGTACATGTTATGATGCAGTATATTCTGCCTTTAATTGTGTTTGCTGCTTACTGAGTATAGCAATTCAGAAAACCCAGTAATATATTTTCCCAGACTTTAGGAGTGTTATATCATTTTCTACTTTTTGACTTTTTTTTCTCAGAGAATTTTTTACTTATTTTTTGATGAAAATTGAAGTTAGGTTATTGCACCAAAAAAAACCCCAAGCAAGTAGAGAAAATATTGAAAGTTCAGAGGATTTCTCATGTACCTCTTCTAATTCAACTCTAGTCATCAGTACAGAGGAGTAATCCCAGGATGATGAGCTTTCAGCTGCTGCTGTGCAAAAATTGTGATATTTAATTTGATACAATTTCTTATTATAAAGTAAAAACAGGGTCCCAGGAAAGTCAGTAAAGATTTTGCCTCTGACATGAGTGAAATAGACTCAATCCAGTGCCCAAACAGAACTGGCAGTGCCATGTGAGATGGCCTGGGGGACTTCACCAGGCTCCAGCTGACAGTCTAGCAATGCTTGAGTTTCCTGTAGGTTTACTGTACCTGTCAGCCTAATGGGGAATCCTTGGATAACTGGGACACCTCAAATATCACTCAGCACTACTTTTAGATCAGTGAACTGAGCCCAAGATATGTCCCATCAGACATCAACATGCTCTCCTGGAGATGGCCCATGGGAAGCAGTGAATTAGTTCCTTGTTTTGTTTTGCTTGGGTGCATGGCATAGCTTTTACCCTTCTGGTTCTCTTCCCCATCCCACTGGTGGGGGAGTGTGTGAGCAGCTGTGTGGTTCTTGGCTGCTGCCTGGGGTTAAAACATGACAGCACACTACAGATGTCTTTATGCTGTGCCATCTTCCCTCTTATCCACAAACTGCAGAGGCCACTCCATCATTATTGGGCATAAGAGCATGCACCCTGGTCTCCTTATATCTCTGACCAAATCCAACAACAGACATCCTCTCTCAAGGCAAATGCCATGTGCACCTAAATAGCAGTGGCAAACTACATGATGGGTCAGGCTCGTGCAAAGAAATCAGATGGTTACCCTAGGCTGCTGTCTGCAAAACCTACACAGAGTTATTGACATTGTTGAGGAGCTGTTTGCTCCCATTCTCAGCTTCTCATTTCCTTTCTCTTTCCAGTTTCATGTATTCCTTGAAAGATTTACCCAGCTCTCCTCACCCTCACAGCATCTGCCCACGACAGAATGTGACTGGTCTGGTACAAGCAGAGTAAACCTTCCTTGTATCTCAAGGAACAGACACCAAGATAGACACTTGCCCTGCATCATAAGACACAAGATTAGACCCTAAAATTATAGACACCAATCTCCAGGTTTAAATGAGAGGTCCTGGAGCTTTAATCAATAGTGAATATCTATACAGCAAGAAAAGAGAGATATGACCACACATATACAGAGGTATTTTATGCTGAATTAAAGGTTGGTCATAGCAAGTTCGTAAGTCTAACTGCCAGGAAAGGTAAGGATGAACAAAAAAGAGGGTATGATTCAAACAAATTAACTTTCTCCAGTTTATTGAGAATATATAGATGAGCTCTGAAGTGACTACATTTCCTCACATAGATGCAAGGAAAATGTATGGTGGGAAGTGCTCACATTATAGCAAAAATAACTTTCAACATTTATAGAACATTTCTTATGGAGAATCCCCAAGTTCTACTCCTGGATTGGCAAACAGTAGCCCCAGTATATATTGGTTTATGAGAAGAAAGAGAGAATACCATATCCAATTGATACTTCAGGGAGATTTGAAGGAGAATGAACACATATTTGGAAACAGGCCAGGACACTGGGGCTACTATGCCCTATCCTACAAAAAGAGCTATTGGATTGTTAATAACCACATGCAATCAGGCCCTTGGTTTTATGTCTCATCAGCAAGACTACACTACATTCATTTAACTCACACTTGCTTTTAAGTTCTCTCAGCTTCTATTGGTGGTTAGTTTAATTGTTTGTCTTAACAATGAAGTGTATTCTTTTACTTTTTGTCCATTGGAACTCTGTAGCTGAGTTATTTAGCACTGACCAAATCGTAAATGAAGAAATCCTGCACTGACAGAAAAAAAACAGATCAAGCACTTGAACATTTCTTAAGTTTTCTAATGCTAAAAAACATTATTTGCTTCAGGGTCTTGATAAGCTGTGACAAAAAATGTTTCAGTTTGAGGTGCTGCTCAATCTTCTGCTTTCTTAAATTGATAATAAACATGGCATTAAATTGAGAGTAAAACCAAACTGAGGGGATGTGAGAAAGCAGCATTTAATTAAATGCTTCAGGAGAGAAAGTTTTGCTTATCTAGCAAGATAAACACTAGGTGAAGTATTTTTAACAGAAAATATATCATGAAGCAGCCAGGAGAAGGAAGCCCAGTTGTGTGTGCCTTGAGTTTCAAGTTTATTTGTTCTATATTCCCTGTTTCACAAAGCAGAGTTGCATTGAAAATGCAAATCCCCAGAAGTTCCTGATGATTAATTCTGTGGTGCTCTGAAACCTTCCTCTTTTGCCTTTCTTCAGAAACACATCCACTACATTGTCCAACTCTCACAAAATAATATTTTCCAAGAGGACATCAATAATCTCCCTTGCCATGTATGCTTTAAGTGTTCTGGGAAGGAAACCTGCATTTTCCAGTATTCAACCTCAATGACAACCTTCAGAGAACATTCTGCAAAGCACTTGTTTTCAAGACATTTCTAGTTATCTAGACTAAATTTTTTAGCTTTTTTTTTTTTTTGCAAAGAGCATGCACATAGTTTTTGCAGTGTAGCTGACAGAAGCACAGTCACATAGTTTGATCAATGCATTAGCAAATCACAGACTTGCTTTAAAAGTCTTGGTGTCAACCAAGTAAGACTTAGGTTCCTTGATCACATAACATTAAACACACGTTAAAGAAAAAAAAGTTAGTGAACACTCCTTTTGAAATAAGGTTTCTCAGTTAAGAGAATATGCAGTTTACAGTCCTGCACATTCCTTAGCTGGTGCTTGTCTCTTCATCTCACTTAGATAACACAGCCAGTCTCCAAACCATGCTATGCTTTTCGAAGTTTTGGTCTGTCACCTTACTTATTAGCTCTGGAACAGGAATGAAGCACACAGTAACTAGTAAGACCACAAGTTATATCTATAAAGCCAATATCTGAACATAGAATTCAGGTTCCCAAATTTAAAAAAAAACACCAAAGTGTTGTGTCAAATTTCTAATTATCTATTTATTTTTATGCAGTTGAGTTGTATTGGCAGTCACACATCCTTACTGTCCCTAATGCTTGTATCAAATCAGTAGGGTCATAATAAGGTTAGAGTGATAGGGTGGTACTGTTTTTTAGAGCTGAAGAACCCATTGATCAGACACCACTGCAGGAGACAGGAGTTTAATTCACACAACCACTGTTTCCTGTGCCATTATGGGCTTTGTCCATACATCAATCTCCAAGAAACCCACAATCCTGCTAAGCAAGGTGTATGGGCAGCAGTGGGACAGATCAAGGGCAACTGTCTCTTCTCCTCATATGAAAATTAAATGACAAAGTTCATTGAAGACAGCACATTACACCAGTTAGCAAATGACACAACTAAAAGGAGACTCAAAAGGCAAGTCAAAGCTAGGGAAACACCCTGCCAGGGTAACAGCACTGAAAGTACAAAGCCTTGGGGGAGGGGGGGAGGGAATATAAGGATATTCCTATACATTTGGCAGTTACCTTCCTCTCAGTATAAGTCATACAATGTTGAACACACCCAGAGTCTGCATGTTCTTATAAGTTAACTAATCCTGGGTGAATGCAGTGTAGCATACAAACCACCTGGAAATATTAGGTATTACAAATACTCACCAAGCTGCCATGGCTGAGCACTAGACCACCTGAAACTGAGAGTGCTGGGAGAGACCCTTTAGCTTGATCTATACTAATTAATAGGAGAAGAGATTGATAGTTCCTGCTTATGATCTCCGGGTTCAGAAGATGCTATCTACATCAAATGCATTGTACTCTGGAGCTTTTATTTACATCAGCATCATTTCCTGTGCATCTACAGTGGACAGTTATCTGCACAAGGGTCAGGTGTATTAAGGAAAACAACCCCACACTGCAGAACATTCCTTATTTACACAAACATGCACTCTCTCTAGTTTTCTACAGACACAGGCACTCCTAGCACACCCCGAAGGAAAAGTAGCAGATAGTTTTCTACAGACACAGGCACTCCTAACACACCCCAAAGGAAAAGTAGCAGGTATCCAAAGCAGCTTCAAGACTGATGTATAATGTACTGTAACAAAAAACTTTCTGATTGCATCTAAGTGGACAAGCATTGCAAATTATCTGAAGCAACAATTTCACTCTTGTTATCAACATTCTGAGCTATTTATACTTACACTGATTGTTATCCTGTACTTCTTGCCAAGAAGCATTTTGAGAGCCCTTTAGCCACCATTCCTCATCTCTTCAATAGCTAGGTCAGATTCTGATTATGTATAAGCAGCCCCTTTGTGCTTGAACTTGAAAGAAATCAGTCATCTGTATATGATCTGCGTTAAGGAAAAATGTAATTTTTCCTTCTGACAGCATGTATATGGTTGTTAAGCTATCTTGATTGCCAAGAGAAATTTGTTTTCCACGGAGGCTTCTATAGCTTAAAATGTCACCAGTTTTCCCCATCGCCATCCTTTTTTCGTCCTTTTTCAACTTATTTACAAATTAAGTTGACCCTCTTCTAGGTTGAAAACAAAACAAAACAAACACCAGATTCCTGAAAACTAAAAGTCTGGTACAATCCTATAGTAAGAGTCCATTTATCTTGTCTCCCTTATAAAGAGTTTGCAGCTTTTGGCAATGATCCCATTTCCAGTAATAAATGTCCCCAAGGACTTTTGATACCTAAGACATTCTCTTCCTGGATCCTGACCATATCGCTGTGATTAAACCATCTATTACAGAAACCATTGCTATTTTTTAATGTTTATTATTGCAAGAGGAAAAGAGCACAGAAAATATTTGTATAGTAAGTCTGGATAAAATTGTCACTGATGTATCTGAAGTGACTGCAAAGTGTAAAGTAGGTTTAAAGGCATTTAGCATCCGTCCATGCTGCATTGTTACTCTAGTCTGAGAATGGTATAGTATAGTACACACAGTACAGACTTTGCCTGCCCAGCAATGTAATGGAATAAGGCAAACAATAAGAAGTACAGAAATTAGTCAGATTCTATAATCACCCATAAGTGGAAGCTGCCTGATACAATCATCTCTGTGTGAACTATCTGAAATAGCACTATTTGTTACACATAAGTGTAAAGTCTGTAACCTTATCTCCCTTAATCTGTGCCTCACAGTGAATAATTTCCTAGGCACATCTTTCCCATCCAGCTGCCCACCAGTACTACTGTACATGTGCACCAGTCCCTGCCTCTGGCAGGATGAGGCTGTCCTGGTGACCTCAAGCTTTTGCATTCCAAACAAAGATTGCTGACTTCCCTGTACCTCCAACTCACTCTAGCAAAACCATTATACCAAACTGCTTCATTTTTCATGTTGTTGGGGAATAAAGTGTGTGTGAAGAATTGCATGCTTAGAGCCATTTCTGAGCACTGAGCAGTTTTGCAGATGGAGCTAGCAGGCTGTTCAAAGTGCTTGGGACATTTCCCTTTATTTTAACCACAACTCTACTCACTAAGCAATATAATCTTCCTTTTAACGTGGGGTATGCTAATATAAAGCCACTTTGTCAGCATGCTGGTGACACTACAATTGAGGTATATATCAGCTCAATCACTCATAAATCAATGTGTATATTCTTCTTAAGCTCTAATGTCATTTCATCAATGCACTCCTTATTTTGCAGTTATTGATACTAAATTCCAACGTGATTACAAAATCACATTTTTCACTTTATTACATTTTGAATATTGAAGGATTTTCCCCCTTTATTAAATTACACTATATTAGAAGAGTCTGAGAATCCTCTCATGCATGACCAAGTACATAGTTCCATCTGTTTTGTTTTTCTCATTCATGACATAGATGATTTTGTTTTAACCAGTACATGTATTTCACTTTAATTCCACTTTATGTCTGTCAGGTTACATCATTTGTGATGTGTGGATACTCTGCTACAGAGCTTTGCAAAGCCATTTAAGTTTAAAGCAAAACCAGCTTTTTGCATAGCTCAGGTGTTCGGAAATGAGATATGGATACTTAAGTTACCAGTTTAAAAATCGAGCACATGGCACAAAGCCATATCAAACCTAGCAAGACCAGTCTGGTTAAAAATTACTCCTATTTGAAGGTTGCTTGGTAGCTTATAAAAAAGAATGAATTTCCTAGCTGTTACTTAGAAATGCAGGTGTTTACACAACCAAAGCTGCTAGCACAATTGGTGGATTGTCAGCAGTCTTAGCCCAAATTCCAGGTGTTTGACTTTGAACTCAAATACTGTATGGTAGAGCAGGAGAAACTCTGGTCTGTCTCTTAGAGTTACACTATGCAAGTTGATTGCTTGTATTGCAGAACTTAAAACCCTGCGTAAATGAGAGCAAGACTCCATGGCATTGGGGGCTGTGTAACACTCACAGGGGCCTAAAACAAGGAGGGATGAATTAAAAACTAACTGAAACTTAAATTAGAAGTCTCATCACCTAGCAAAAGAAGAATAAAAATGCAAAAATCCGGGAGAATACACTAGAAATATCACATGAATATTTTTTAAATGTTCACTTATTTCCTTGTGGATACTCCACTGTGTTAATGGCTGTCCCTTGGGTGCTGAAAATAAAAACTGATCATGCCTATGTTGATCAGGGTGTTCTGCCATGTGCTGTACAACCAGCACCTCCAGAAATACACTAGATGGGAAACTAAACCACCACTGGTATCTGAAGATGTCAAGAAGAGCTTTCATTAGTCACTGACCTTACCTCACCACAAACAGCAGGTAATCCAAAGACATTTTTACTGGCTTATCATTTACAGCATGAAAGCTCAACATACAGACTAAGAATTATTAGGCTTTGTTTTGTTTCCAGGGAAAAAAAAAAAAAGCCAGCAACAAAAACAACCCCCAAACAAACACAAATAGTTTGAACACAAAACCAAAACTTTTCCAGGTCACAGCCTGGAAAGAGGCAGCCCCAATTCTTGTCTGCAACAAGAGGTGTTTGGGTAGGAAAACAGACAGGAATAAATCACCTCCAAGCACAAAACTCCTTTTATTATTTGAGGATCTAAGATGAAGCAGTGAAATTGTCATTTTTTCCCCTTTCCTGCTCAGGTGAATGTTCATACCTCCATGGCACTTTGAGGAATTCCCTTTCAACAGCCAGTACCTTCCATTTGTAATGCTACAGCTTCACACATGTATTTTTTTTATGAGCATGCATGTAAATCCATATTTTTTTTCAATACTGCTACAAGTAGAAATGGATAGACTCATTCTTCTTTCCCCCTAGAGCAATATTAACAGGCAACATACATTTACACCTCCCCAGAGATGGTGATCCTGCATTTGAATGCAATAAGGACATCCCCCAGCAGCAGAGGAGAGCCTGAGCCATGGCAGCAGTTGGATTCATCTGCACCTCTCTTTCAGAGAATAAATTATAAAACCATAAGTACATGAGCTTTTAAGTTTAGTGTGCATTACCCTTTCTGCCATTTTAAGCTACATTTAAAGCAATTTAGCTCAAGACAGGATTTCTCAGTAGGACAGGAACAAAATTTAAATATATCTATGCCCCCCATTCCCTCTCTGCTTTATTCAGCATTTTTGCATTCCTCAATAGAAGAGAAATTGCTGTCTCTCTAGCACAACAATTCTTCGCAGTCTCAGTACTGTTGGACACAGCTACAAAAGAATCAAGTCTTAAAATGAATTGTTTAAGAGATTACAGACCATATATAGCAATATTCAAAGAGTCTTAATGCTTTACTTTTTTAACAGGCTCCTGCCTCCCAGAGAATAACAACTTTGATTAAAGCCCTGCACAAAGATGGACACTGCACCAAAAGCAGTTTGGGTTGTTTGGGTTTGGTTTGGTTTTCTGTTGTTTTTTGTTTGTTTCCTATCAGTATATCCAAGACTGGAACTTGCTCCATTGGCTCTGATATTGAGGGTCATTTTTACAAGTATTTGCTCAGAGATTGCACCTCCCAGCTGTCCTCATTGAAATTTGCTTTGTTAATATCACCCAGAACTTGTCGAAACTTGAATATAGGGTGAAAATAAACCAGCAAAACCCAATTTGCTTTAAAGACAATTCTCTAACAGAAATGTAATTGAGGGGAAGGGGCTTCAATATTTTGTGCAACTCTCCATTTAATAATTTTGAGCTCACATATGCATGAGCGACATAAAATCAGCATCAAGGTTATTACATTGGAGACACAGGTGGGTTGTTTTCCTAAGGCAAGTACCATTTCCCAATCCCTTACTCCTTCCAGTAACTCTATAAATAATTAAGAGAATATGTTGGTTTCACTTCCCAATCCCTTACTCCTTCCAGTAACTTTATAAATAATTAAGAGAATATGTTTGTTTCACAGGAACAACTCTTATCAAGTGCCAGCTAGAAAAGCCTCCACAGCTTACTGCACACCAGAGCATGTACTACAAACCATAATGCTTTGATTTTCCGTGTGTGTGGAAATCTTTGGCTCAAACATAAAAACAGAAAGTGGCATGCACTAATACTGCAAGTCTTCAGTACCTCCACTTGTAAACTACTTTTACAGCTGTAAATTAAAGGGATTTAAAGGCTTTTGCACAGATGCTAATAAATTCCATTCACAAAATTAATTTTTCTTCTCCTCTGCAGAACTTTCCCATGTGCCTTCACATGGTACACCTGTTCTCATTATGTATACCTTTGTCCTGTGATAAAGCATTCCTTCACCATAGAATAATTAAATGTCACATTCCTCTTGATTACTCAGTAAATCCCTTGTAGCAACAAACCAAATTTCAACAAATGGACTGCACACTGTAAACACATTTCAGTATTCTGAACAATATCTGACCACCACAAATTAAGGAATTTCGATTCAGTATCAATTTGCATATGCAAAAGTAAGAAAACATTATATCTGCAACAAAAACTGAATATGCTTTCCCTAAAAGTATGATGTGTATGATATATGATGTGAAATAAAAAACAGCTAAAACCACACACATCTGAAGCACTGAGTGTTGTTCAGCACACTGTTAGGTATAGTTACTCAAATTGGATTGTGACTGAGGCACAGCCTTCGAAAAAACAATGATGAAAACTTCATCCGTGGAGGATGTTGACTTTTGCTCAGTTGCACAAGACTAATATAGCAGGATGCATTCCTGTATGAGTAAATTGCCAATGCATGAAACTGATTGACAGTATGAAGTAAACAATAACTCCTCATTCTCTATTGCAACATTTCTTTTATGCACAGCAATAAGGCAGCAATAAGCACCCTTCCCCCTTTTAGAATAATATTATTTAGGTTTTAGAATGATCTCTTTTGACAGGCCTGTGGGTTGAATTGGGAAAATGACTGCTGCAGTCTGGCCCGTGGCTGTAAGGCAAGGAGGGCACCACCACAGCAAAGAGCTATTCCCAGGACTTCTGTGCCAGGAGTATAATCTCCATACATTCTTGGAGGGATTTCATTAGGTCATTTTAACACACAGGCCAAGCTTTGCAGTTTTTCTAAGGGTAAGCAGGGGTTTGGCCAACCAGGCCCATGTGGAGTCTACACAAGCGGAAGACACATCATAAAGATGTGACACATCACAAAGATGTGACACATCACGAAGGTTAATAGACACAGAGTGGACCAGATTGATTCATTTATTTGTTTTACCTACACTAGATCTGATTCACATTTCCATTCACTGCAAGGAGTGTAGGGAGATCAGCCAACCCCTAAACTAGGCACTAACAAGGTTAGGTATTGTAAATATTCTGATCTCCTGTGTTCACCTGAACTCCATTCTTCACCATGTCTGGTTAGGATGCTGTGCTGAACTAATGCAACTTCAGAGTGCTCTATAAAAACATAGACCTCAAAGCTATGAAGAAGAAATTAACTTTTAGGCAGCCTGTCTCGTTTATAGAGCTCTTCAGTCACTATACACAACAGAAATTTCTGTCAGGGCTTCCCAGTTGGGGGAGATGACACCTCTGCAGCCAGCTGAGCTCCCTAGGCCACACAGTTATACTCCATATCAGGAGCTGGAAACATGGGGATTTTTGTCTAACTGTTGAGCCTAACTTAGACAAGCAAGCCACCAGTTGCTAAGGGCACATGCAACCTGTGCACAAAGGAAATGCATTTCCATAAGCAGTTTTAATTTGGGGAGCTTTAACTGTTTGATACACTGTTTTAGAGGCACAGGTACTGTTTCAGTTTCAGAAGTTCTAAGCACATTACACCCCTGTACCCTCCATGTCCCTTGTAATCAGAGGAGGTTTGAGCGACATAAGAAAGATCAGAAATGCAGACAAAATGTGTTTTTTAAATCTCCCATAAGCAGGAACAAACTCTGAAGGCAAGGGAAGAGCCTTTTCCAAAAGTGCAAGAGAAAAAGGAAATAAATGGATGTGGTTTCAATCACACTTTTATAAATGCTAACATCCTCACTTTACCCTTACATCCAACTACATGATATACACAGCAATAAGACCTATATTTTCTGGAACAGGATATCAGTAAAACAGTTTTCTGTCAGACATTGCATCTGCTAGTGCCTCAGGACACTCAGACTAATGCTGGTAAGGCTGATGTGTGACAATCACAGGCAAATTACTTTTTTTTCTGGTTGGTTTATTTTGCTTAAATTGTGTTGCGTGCATAAATAAGTGGCTTAAATGTTTTCTATCCAAGCAAATAGAGAAATTCTCCTAAAAACAAACAAAAAAAAAAAAAAACCCCAAAAACAAAACAAAAAAAAAAAAAAAACCAAAAAAAAAAAAAAAACACCAAAAAAACACTGACAGTCGTGGAGTTCTCTCACTGGCAGGTCTATCTCCATGGATGCTTACATTTTAATTGCCACTGGGTGGTACAATTATGTCACTCAGCTCTATATATTTATATATATACACATTTACCTCTACCCCTGAAAACTACTGAGAAATCTGAGTAAACCACCTTTAATTGAACAAATTAAAAACCCTACAAAGAAATGTAATTGCATTGGGAAATTATTCCTAACCCTTACATTTTAACCATTCTGATTACTTTAATTAAGTGTGGCTTGGGAGAGTAGATGGCTCAAGAGATTGCTAATCAGCTATTGCTTTACCTCTAGTCCAGGTCAAGGACTCAACAACTGGGATGCTGCACTATTGCCTCTCACTAAAATGTGATTCCCTAATTCCATTTTCTGGCCAAAGTGCTGAAGAACCTGAGTGATACCACTCCTCTGGCAAGCCTGAGCAAGAGATCAGCTGCTCAGCTCCCAGACCACCTTTAAGCTTAAATTAAGTGTATGTCATCCACTGCACTGTGGGAAGCAGAGGCCACAGATAACTTCACTCCAGTCTGCAGTCACTCTGAATCCACCACTTTGTCTTTTGAATGAACAAGATTTCAGCCCCGACAAAAGAAGCTCAAAAAAGACAGACAGGTTCAGAGACAGATTTTCTTGTCGGTGGAAACTTGATGTAGTTTTGCTTATCTTTTATCTATGCCATGAAAGCAGCAAGCAACTAGGTACAGTTTATCCAATACTTAAGATATTTTCACTTTACAAGCAACCTGTGCATTTCATAAGCACTAACATCATAATCCCTTTTCATCTGGCAAGGGGTGGAGGTTTTCAGCCTTTGGTGTACTGAAAGGTAAGATTATTGCAGACTTACTTGCCCATTCCCTGGTGATAGAGTCTGCAGCATTCAGAATTTAACTATGGAAGGGGAATTCTTGCCTTTCAGGGTTTATTTACAGATTTTGCCAGATGAATGTGTAACCTGTGAACTATAATTAGGGATTTCCAGCTGTTACCAGAAAGCCTGGAATGCACAGCTTGCAAGCTTTGAACATATTTAAAAATCACTACTCATAATCCTATAATATTATTAAACTACCAGGGATGGTAGTTTAAAAGTGTATTAACCCTTTAGTCACTACAATTATAGTTTATGCATATTAGAGAATATATATGCATTTGGGGTCACTGTGGGGCATTTAAGTACAGTTTAATTTAAGTGCCACCAGATCAGTTTTGCAACCAAAAATCCCTGATTCTTGCTTAGATTATTGAAAATAATTTTGTGGTGATAACCTCGTTCCTTTAGTTAGGTATTAGCTAGAAGAACCAGTGCACAGAACAAGAAAAATAAACACCTCCACCCATTCCTCCATGTACTGTGTTAATTATCTGTTTTCTTAAAACTGATTTGGTATGTATACCCTCTTTCCCATAGTATCCATTCTAGAGAGTTATTTCTCAACAGGTTTAGTTTTAAAAACTATTTAGGCAGTTCATCATTCTCCTAGGACAAATCTTTTAAGAATACCTTAATATTCAGCTTTATAAGACTAATTTCCTCTGAAAAAAACCAAACAAAAATCCAAACCAAAATCCCACCAAAAAAAAAACAACCCAAAAACAAAACCCACAAAACCAAAAAGAATACTGAAACAAAAACCCCCAAAAATACCATAACAAAAAAAAAAAAGGTTTAGGTCAACTAGAAAATTCAGTTCTGAATTAGGAGACATTTTGAGAAGAGACATGTATGAGCATATGGAAAAATGTTCTAATATTTTGGTTCATAAACAGCTCAAGCACTATTTGACATAAAACCCCTCAGCTACACCTTTACCCCTTCCCACGCAAAGAACTAGTAAAGGGCCTTTTTTTTTTTTTTACCATGTACAAAATTCTGAGCTCAGAGACACTTGAGTTTTACACCTCAGTGTTAGTTAAGGGGCTTTTGTGTCTACAATTTCACAGAGATCACACAGCTTCTCAAAACTGCTCAGTCAAAATGAACTCTTCAGCTAGAGAAAAGTATATCCTCAGAACAAATAAGAAGAAAACACAAACAGCTTCAGATTAAATCAGACAGAAACCTAAACATCATTCTGGGTAAGAGGCAGGTCTGAATAGTTTCCATCATGTAAAACCATGATAGCTTTTTCCAAAATCCAGCCATGGTCCTGAGTAACATTTATTAAGTACCTATACATATGGACATATGGTCCCAGTATTGACCACTTATGTTGAAGATATCTTGTTTATTATTTTTTCTCATATGATTTCTAGTCAACATTTCCAAAGAGGCATAAAACAAAAGCAATCAAGAGTTCCTTTTAAAAAATATAGACATGTGTAAGGTTCTATAAATTATTTTTTCCCCTCAAGTTACTGAGTACAGTAATTCAAGCTTTGGCTGTCTGCCTAAAACTACAGTTTCTTTAAGTTTTAATTCAAACTTTCATCTATAAAATTGATTCTGCCATTAAAATAAAAGTGACATAGTTACCAACTACTCTCTATAATTAGATACAGTTAGGTGCTTCCTGTTACTTGAAAAACATTCTTCATTTAATATACAGAGAGAGGTAGTGTTGACTAATGAGCTGCTCCATTACTAACTTTTACCAGTTAGGAGTAATAGTTTTATCAGAGCTGCAAACACTTTTGAATAGCCAGCTCTTTGTTTTGAGAGCTGAGCTGAAATGTTCCAAATACAGTAAAACTCTGGAGCCCATGTGCAATATGGATTCTTTGTTCACCTCCTGAGCAGGCTGAAGGAGACAACCTAGACATAAATGGCCATTTGTTCTTATTACTGATCCCAAGGAATATTCTGAAAGAATGCAGAAATTAATCTAAGTATCCTGGCTGTGTTCCAGCTTGCATAAATACATCCTCTCTACCCTAAACACCCTCTATGTCTCTCCATTCTTTAATTTCATTTTAATAAATTACTCATTTCCCCAGTTATAAAACACTCCCTAGTGCTGCCAATAAAGAATGACTTCCATGCTCCTCTCTGAAGATGACTGCAAAACAAGCCTTACCTCCCCAGGGTCAGGCTGGCTGGGGAGACAGCATCCTGCCCACTTGAGCTCCTGCTCCACTAGAATTGCTGAGTAAACACAAGAGATGGGCCATAGCTGGGAAGAGCAAATTTGAAACAACACATTGCATCTATCCAAGAAAAAGAGTGTTTTAACCTAGCAAGGGAAAGTGTTCATTGCCATATAAAAACACAGATTGGGTTTGCAGTGGTGGAGCCATGTTCTTATCAGACTTTGAATGTCTAACTCGGGGCTGTGGCTATAAGCCCTTTCTCAACTTCATCTGTGTCAGCAGATGAGGTCTCATCAGGCTGTGTCCCCATCACAGCTTCCCTTCACCCTCTGGCTATTGCTGTCTCAGACTTGCCAGCTAAGCTACCTGTCTGAGTGCTTGTTCCAGCCAAAGGAAATCTGATTAGCAAAAACAGCTTAATAACAGGTCTTTGCTAACACTAATCCTGTCCATGTTGACTGGAATCAGGTTAGGGAAAATGTCTCAGGCAGCTCACTTGCTAGACAAGAGAGGACAGTGTATTCATTCAGGGTCACAAAGATTCACCTGAAGGTTGGTCTCTTCTTGCAGCTTCTCTGTGGCCTGAGAACTATGTCTACAGTAATGCTTGTCTTTAGCCAAAACCATATAAAGCAGGATGCTCTAGCATTAAATTGAAAAGATCCAGTCTCTCATCATAAAGCAGAATTTGTGTGATTGCATTAATAAAGAGATAACCTAGTCACACATAAGGGCACAGAAATACTGAAACATGGGTCTATATGATCAAAATACTATTTGAAGAGATTTGGCTGTATCAAACAGGCCTTTCAGAAACTCCCACCTATTCTGTTGGCCAAACTGAAGATTTCCTCTGTTGCCATATCCTATGAATGATATTAGTAAGGAGGGAAGGAAAGTAATTGCCAAAGGTGGGCAGAAAAAAAATCCAAACTTACAAAGTCCAGTATATAGAAGGGATGCAGTGCAAGGAGTTACCCTGTTCACCAACACCTAACTCACATTTTCAAAAAGTGAAACACACACCCAAATCCTAATCAGTTTTCTGGACTCTACAAATTACATAATCCTGGCTACAAGATTTTAGGAGAGACAGTGCTCCTGAGTAAGATTGAGAGGTACAAGTGTTAACAGGGTGTGACAAATCAGAGAGGAAAAGAGTTGTCACTTTGCTGCTTTTCCTGGTTGGAGTGGGGCTGATATTTCCCCTCTCCAGAATTTGGCATCCACCACTAGGCTTTGTAGCTATTTGGAGTTGCACTTTCAGCTTGTCAAGTGGCCAATGTCTCACATCTACTCAAGTATTCCAAAAGCTCACAACACACAGTGTTATCACTCCAAACAAAACAGCACCCTGGGTTTGTCAGCATGAAGTTCATTTAAACATCAGTTCAGGGTTGGAAATATTAAAAGCTTATCCTCGCAGAAGGAGGTTGAAAACTGAAATGGATTGTAAAGTTTGAAATGAGATTGCCAAATAAAAATCCAGGCAGAGAACTTAAGAAGACTCACTCCTGAGTCCCTTTCTATTAAGCCTACATTGTCCCTTTCTTCAAACCAAACCCCCAAACTACTCACAAAGCTTTAACCAACCACAGCTCTGATAATTCACATTTCCCTCTACATTTTCCTCCTGAGCCTGGCTTTTCTCTTTCTTCTTTCAGTACAAGTGAAACATTTGGTGACTGGTGCTGGAGCCAATTCAAGGTAAATCAAACATTTAGGGCATCTCTGGAAGGGAAGACAGATAAAGAGGGGAGGGGAATTAACTTTCAAGACTGTTAAAAAAACAACTTTATGAATTCAGTATCAGGAAGTGTTCACTGGATGCACATCCTGTCTCTGGCTCAGTTTAAGCTCTCTGCAGGGACCAAATACAGCACATTAATAATACACATGACAGAACTGGCATGTAGAGTCTTTGTCTGAACTGTATTCCCTACTCTCTTCTTGTCAGCTTGGAGGCTTCCAACAAGTGGGTTGCTTCATCCATCACCCTCTTTTATATATCCACAGGCAGGCTCCAGCAAACAAAGGAAATATTTCATATATTTCTCTTAAGTATGACAGCAGTATCACAGTTTCAGTAAAGATGATTTTAGCTTTCTTTTCTCTTACTGTTTTACACACTTTATCATTGCATCAACTTTTATTGTTTCAGTCAAAAAGAAACAACATTGACTTTTTTCTTATTTCTCCATCTGGATTTATCCAGAGTACCCAGGCCTTGATTTGCAGTGCCAGTGTTCATCACTACATGGATAGTTAATCCAGTCTGTAAACTGAGATAGCAGACCAGTTCCTTCACCCTTTCCTACAGAAGACATTATCCATGCTGTCATAGAAGGAAAACTCTCCTATGAAACCATAAAAGCCTGAAAGCTGTTTCCTAACTTTCACCCCTCACTTTCCCTAAGAGCAGCTGAGAGGTTCTATCTATCTGGACCCAGCTACCCTTAATTGCAGCTAACCCTCACCACATTCCTGAGGGTAAGCAGTGCCATTACCTCTACTGTACTAACAGGAGCCACAAAGAGACTGGATAATGTGCTCTAAACTTTCACAAGATCTGTGGCAGAGGTGAGACTTCAGTGCTCCCTTTGCAAGACAGGGGTTTCATCTCTTCCAAAACCAGGCAGCACAGAAGCAAAGGAACTTGCTTGCTCCCTCCCCATCACCCTCCAGTTTTGATGGATAAGAGGGTCTCAATGCTGGGCACTTGTCTAGAAAGCCCTTCTTCTGTGGGCAGAAGAAATAAATGATTCTGTGTCACT
>NW_008679764.1:124845-145098 GCF_000695815.1 Acanthisitta chloris | reverse complement strand
CCAGCTAAAAGCCCCCCCAGCCACAGAAAGTCTAGGAATACAGATGGAATACCACTTCAGCTTCTCTAGATATCAGCTTTCTTTGCCGTCAGTTTGTCACTTCACTAGAGCAAACACGCAAGAACCTCATTTTGTATAAAATTTGCCAGCCTCAATACAGACTTAAAAAGGAAACTTATAGGTTTCCAGGCATTCTGTAGTTATGGCAACTTAACTCAAAAAAGTAAGTGTCCTGTCACAACTGAGACTGTTCACTATTGTACTGAAAAAATGTTCTGTTGTACACTTACATTTGTAGCAGGCTAAGCACTCCCATCAATAGCCCCATAAGCAGTTTTCACACTTGTACTATCCAATTTAGGTGGGAATGGTGGTTTCATCTCAATTATATTCTGTAATCCTCTATTTAATCCTTCCTTTGAGCTCTTACTGTAATTTATTCTATTCAAACTCTACCTTTGCTGTTAAAGATGTTACTTTCCAGTATGGACATTTACAGCACACTATTTTCTTCCTAGATTACATTAGTGTCTTTTTGGACTATAATAACTTGGCAATTTTCACATTTTTTTAACAAATGAAAGTTAAAAAAAGGCTAAGCAAATTTTCATGTGGGTACCACAGCTAAGTAAAGCAAGTTTCCTACCCATTTGTGTCCTCCATCTTACCAACTCCTCCATATCCTTTCCATATCACTCCTGCCTTCTCTCTCAGTTCCCAGAGAAAGTTTTGACCCTAGTGATCAGTAGCTGCAGCTGTCAAACTAAGGTTAGATGTGTGATGACTGTCCAAGCTGGCTGCTGCTTTCTGGAAAGGCTAAGGTGCCAAGTTATAATCATTCTGCTTCAAGGGAGGGAAGATCTGCCATAACCTCTTCTGAGTCACCAATATGTACTGCTGAACACCTTTGAAACTAATATCTCTCTATCATTTTAGCCAAAGATGCCCAGTGAGTTCCAGAGCTACCAGTATCTGAAAGATGGACAGATTGACAGCATGGTTGCAAATATGACTTGAAAGCATATCACATCTCCCTATAACTATTCAGCCATTAGCTGTCTCTAGATTCAAGACAGGAGACAGATACAATGACATTCCAATACTGTCAAAATACCCAAATTTTAAAAGGATATGGTCAGTCAACAATGTTTATCCAGTTTACAGTTAGGGTAAATGGCTCTGGTTACTATTCTGCCTGGGGGATGCCACTTGCTTTGGTTAGAAACAAAGAACCAGTGTCACATGGAAGCTCCACATTTAATTCATTACTATTTTGAAGTTTAGAAAGTTGTCTCATCTCCCACCACATCTTCAAGACTGCAGTTCTTTCCCACAAGCACAATTTGCCACCCCCAACTAACTATACTGACGAACACATTTCAGTTGTCATTATAATCCTGCTGGGGGGAGAAGTCAGGCAAGATACTTTAAGCCCCACTTAAAAGGTTCAAAATTTGTTGTGAGTTAGCTTTTCATGTCTCCTAATTTCTTGCATCTTCTGAAAAAATTTTCTTGCAATTAACAGAGAGAAGCAAGCACTCCAAGGGAGGGAACTTGTCCTCAGAACTATTAGAAGTTACTAGAACCTCCTAAAGCCTCAGTTACCTCTCATGTAAATAGTAATGAATTAAAGTCAACCTTATCAAAAATCAAGGACATTGTGTTAATGATGCATCCACTCCATCCAGATCTTGACAGACACTAAAATGAAGTCAGGTTGCTGAAGTAGGATATGATCTGATAGGAATCAAACATAGGCATCTTCTAACCTTTCCACACATTTACTTTGTTTCCTTTGCTAATACATCTTCCAGTTATGTGTATCTCAATAAAGTTTTCTAAGGCAGAAACTGAAGTGAGGTAGCAAAATGCAGAGCAGTTTTCAGGTGAAGCAGCAGAACTGCTAGGTCTGAGAGGCATCTTCTTGGAGAAAAAGCAAATGAGATAGTATAGCAAAAAGGGCAAAAATCAGCATTATGACTCCTTAAAAAAAAAAAAAAACAAACAGAAAAACCAAGCCCAACCAAACATAAAGGAAAAGGAAATAAACAAAAGCAAAAAAAAAAACTTAAACAAACAAAAGAAACACAAACACACAGACAAACTCTGGAGGGAAAAAAAAACAAATGTAAAGGGGGAAAAAAAGAAATGAGGACTGATGAAACATAAAACTGAAGAATTTATTTTTTATTTCTCCACAGAAAGAAAGGGAGAAGATGGGAGAAAGAGGTTGGGACACCAGTAGGTCTGGTGAAGCTTTCTGGGGTTTCCTTATTTCAATTTCTGATCATCACTTGAAAAAAAATGGCATTTAAAACTTTTTCCTTTGTAAAACTATGACAAGGAGTGAGGCAGTCCCCCAGACCAATGGGGATGTAAACATCTCTGAGGTAATCAGGATTTTGTTGAGGCTTGCAGTGCTGCCAATGTGGCAAAAGGACAGCTTACACTTTCTTAATTCCCCCGTTAAGCAGAACCTTAATGCTGTTGCCATGCACAACAGAGACAGGTACCTCTGTGCTTAATCCATTGGGTTTATTCTCCCAAAAGGAATTCTCTGCTCCTTGATAGAACACTAATCTGCCATAATCTTACAAGATCAGGTTACCTGTTTATGCCCAGAAACTGTCTCTGTCCTTATCCCAGCTTTCTTTCATGTTTTCTCCCTTTCTGAACAACTCATTGTTTTGTGTCTGAGCAGGGGTTTACCATGCATTTTCTCTTTTGAGTGGTATTGACCCAAAGGCACATTGTACACACTTCACTCAAAGTCTGAGCAACATTTAGCATCAGTTAAAAGAGGATGGCAATAAAAGCTGACACCCACGGCCAAAAAGAAATCCCCAAAAAAGCAAAAATAAAACAAACTCCAAATAAAATAAAATTATGAAGAGACAGGGATCAGCACATCTCCTTATAAGTACCTGGAGGGAATTAAAAAAACTACAGCAAGTTTTGGACTGAGAGGAACAGAACAGAAAACACAAAGAAAGATATATTCCTTGTAGTGTTAATTTCCCTGACTGCTTTGCACATGTTTTGAGGAAGATACAGGGCAAAACCGTTTCAAGATCACAGCATTTTGAGGCAATCATGTAGCTCATTTTGTCACCACTACAGATGGCAGGCTGTAATGAGCCCACGTTAATGACTACTATAGATATTCTATACACAGCTACGTAATGGTGCACTGTGAGATGTCAGCAATGAAAACAAATGTTCAGAGCCTTGGCCTCATTTCAGATTCCATTACAAGCATGAGGCTCAGACCTGCTTTGCTCAAAGATGGACGTCAGGTTAGTGCACTTGAGAGAATTTGGTCCAATTTTTAAATAAAACAAAGGTTGAATAACAGTTTTGTACTGAATCGTTTTCTCCCAGATTAAAATCAAGTGAAACTCAGCTTTATTCTGAATTATCATTCATTTTTGGAATTGATCTGCTTGAGAATAGAAGACAAAATTCAACACCAAAAAGCTGAAAATCAAAAACACACCAGCTTGGATTATCTCTAGGCTGACAGAGAAGCTTTCAGCATATAAACACCCACAGAAACTCACACAAATACACAGTTTTGTTACATACAGTCAGAGCCCTGAGCACACCAACAGACCCTACCTGCCCCAACCAGCTTTGCCCAGGACCTGCATCAACACCCTCTGCCCCTAGGACCAGGAATAGAATTTAAATTCAGGCCTAGGCTCACAATCCCATCCTGAGCTATGCTACATGCGCAAATACTCCCACTCCTGCCCCTGAGCTGCTCCTCCTTCCCAGTCCAACCACAACTCAGACATGTAGCCTTACTTTCACCCAATGACTGCTGCTCCTCCGGCTCAGCGTCCTGGTTTTAGCCAGGATGGGGTTAATTTTCTCAGTAGCTAGTGTAGTGCAGTATTTTGAACTCAGAGTGACAATACACTGTTGTTTTGGTTTTGCTGGATTGTGTTTATCACAAACCAAGGACATTTTCTTGCTTGTGTCTCATGCTCTGCCGGTGAGAAGATACACAGGAAATTGGGAGGGAGCATAGCCGGGACAGGTGACCTGAACTAGCCAAAGGGATATTCCATACCATATGACATCATGCTCAGTATATAAGGTGGGAGGAAGAAGGAGGAAGGGGGGACATCTGGAGTGATGGTGTTTGTCTTCCCAAGGAACTGTTACGCGTGATGGGCCCTGCTCTCCTGGAGATGGCTGAACACCTCCTGTCTTTGGGAAGCAGTGAATTAATTCCTTGTTTTGCTTTGCTTGTGTGTGCAGCTTTTGCTTTCTCTATTAAACTGTCTTCATCTCAACCCATGAGTTTTTGTAGCTTTTACCCTTCTAATTCGCTCCCCCATCCCGTTGGTGGGGAGTGAGTGAGTGGCTGTGTGGTTCTTGGCTGCTGGCTGGGGTTAAACCACGACACTCAGACCAGCTCTGGGTGTTCCAGTTTGAGCTCAAAAGGTTTCTGGATGCTCAAGAGAGAGGGAGATGTCTCAGGTCAGGTTGGTCAGGACATTTAAGGCTTATTAGTAGAATCAGGTGCCCTGATAGAAAACACCTGTGAAGGGTTTTTTTTAAAAAAAAACCAATCAACCAAACAACAAACTAACAGATATTATTTATAGTCTTTCCAAAGAATGCATTTCAAAATTGCAACCTCTATCCTAGGGAAGGTAGAAAACAACAGACAGACATTGTATGGGGACCAGGAATTTACTCTACCTTTTGAAAAAAAAAGAACCTTTTGAAAAAAAGGCTATGATTGCCAACCAGAGTCAGGTGAGACATGCTATCAAAATGCCTCTGACTCAGCAACAGGCAGGCAACCTGATACATCCAAAGGTGTGCAATTATGCATTTCTGTGCAAAGCTGAAGATATATTTTCAGCCCATAGGTCTGATCAAAGCAAACGCTACTTCTTCCTGAAGTAGGAGGTGTGTGAAGGCCATACCATGTTGGTTAGATACAGCATCTCCAAGAGATCTATCACACAGAAGAGTCAAATGAAATTTAGGTTGACAGCCATGCTTTGTGGGATGACAGTAATTCTGAAGGACAAGAAATTGTCACAGGAAAAACTGGCATTTGGGAATAGTAAATGAAGAGAGATCATTTGAATAAAGTACCAGATGGGAAACTTCCTTGTCATGAAGGTCCCCTTAATTGGCTCCAGCTTGAGACTAATCTTAAAAAATGGGTTTGGACACAGCAACACCCTAACCAACAAGAATCAATAGCAGCAACTCAGATAACAGCCCAGGAAACAGCTAAATTAATGTGATGTGGGATTATAAGGGTGTCTGATGTTATAAAATTGTAATGGGGAAATTATTGACCTTGTATAATTTCTGCCTGAAATGGTCATAAAATTCTAATCATTTGTCACAGCCACAGGAGCAAAATTAAAACAATGTGAGAATACAAACTGCCTGAGAAGGTTGGTGCCACTATGAAAATGCATTGCCTTTGCTATTAAACACTGTTCACTGTAAATACTTTCAGAAAATCATATTATGCTTTATTGAGATACCAACAAGGAGTGATTCTCGTCTCATTTCCAGTATCCTTACACTGATGTCAACCTTTTAATGTCAATGGAAAGAGTTATAATTTACTGCTTAACTAGAAGAAAATCTGATGCATTAACTTTCCAGGAATGATATCTAAACATTTCCAGCATGGGCAAACAGGCAAGTTGTTTCCATCATTACATGAACAAATAACCAATTTTATGTTCTTTTTCAAGCTGCCACAACTTATTCCCAAAGGATATAAGACTAATGGACAAGCTTCTTACACACTACCTGAAATCCTCTTGTGGGAACCACTTTTTTCAGTCCTAGCATCACATCACTGTTTCAAAGAGTACATTGTTCATAAAGCAGTCTTTTCCTGCTGCTGCTGCTGTTGCAAAAAATAAAAATGCTCAAGACCCTTAAGCCCTGGTTTCTGCCTGAAATAGCCCCCAAAATATTTATAGTCCCTCCTGTATAATAGGTTTTCTATAAGAGACCCATGTTATATGCAAAACCTCCTACACTAATTGGTTTTTATTATGTTAATAATCTTAACATTTCCTCATCTAATAATGGTTAATTTAATGTGCTCCTGTAATGCACTCCTAAATTACTAGTTTATAAAACAACAAAAAAAAAACTCCAGTCCTGATTTCAGGTTTCCACACGTTGCATTAATTATCTGAAAATGTCTTCAAGACTTCATAGAGCAGATTTTCACAATCTCCTTATTATCCCTGTACAGACATTTTAAACTTACTGTAGCTACTCCAAGTTCATCATCCTTGCAATTTACACAACCTTACAATTGATATTTGTAAGCACAGAAAATCTGGAAAGGAGCTATTAGATGGGCTCCTACTTTTAGCTCACAGATCTTCCACTTGAACAGATGTACTGAGAACTGGATGCAGATCCTTTCTCCCCTGAACTCAGGGGAAGTTAGTTAGCAAGCCCAATCCTTTTCTTCCTTTCACACAGGCTAGTTTCAGGTGCTTATTTGTTCTTTGTGGAGATCTACTTGTGAGCTCAGCAGCGAAGAGAAATTAAGGGAAAATAAATAAGTTAAATAAATAAAATTGTCTGAAAAAATGCCTTCCTGTCAGAGTAGAAAAGTTATTGTAATCACTGGCAAGAGAGCATGCAAATACACAGTAAACCACAAACCAAAAGGTATGACTAGATAATCTAAATATTACAAATTAGTTCTTTCCTCTCTGTACCACCACCGAGAGAGAGCCAGAAGCCTAATCTTGAATTTGCTAAATAAAACCACACACACAATCACACGGCTCAATCTAGCCTGGACATGGATAACACCTGTTAGGAAGTATAACATAACAGGCAGGATAATTATCATATGCCACAGTGTAACATGGTTCTGAGGGCTCTTCCACAGCCCATTCCAGAGTCCAATATTATCTGACCAGGTTCTTTTAGATTTTCCACATTTGAGGGTGCAATGTTTCATATCAAATTGACTTATTTTAAGATAGCTGATATTACAGAGAATTTCTTATTTAGCATGGTGATTAAAAAATACATTGAATAGGACCATGCAAAAATAAGTTACAGTTAGCAAAATATATATCAGTTGTGATACACAGTTCAATCACAATCCCAATGTGATTCCCACTACCAGTCTCTAAAATGTGCTCATCCTCACAATACTGGGCATTAGCAATTGCCAAGAATGAATATGTGGGTTTAAATCAGCTCAAACATGTTTCTTTCCTCAGTTTTTATGCTGTAAATTGGGCTGAGTAACATAGCCACTCTCCCCAGGCTGGTCTGCATGACTCTGGGAGACACTCACTCTCTTGCAATGTACTCAGGGCATTTATCTAAAACAAAACCCACCCTCCAGACCCCTTTGTGTTGAGATAAACTCAGCTCATTGCAACCTAGAATCATAGAATTTTAGGGGTCGGAATGGACCTTACAGATCATCTTGTCCCAAACCCCTGCCCTAGGCAGGGACATCTCCCCCTAGACCAGGATGCTCAAGGCTCATCCAGCCTGGCCTTGAACACTGAAGGCCACCACCTGCATTTGGGGCAGTCACCACCTCCCTTGGCAATCTGTTCCAGTGTCTCACCACCCTTACAGTAAGAAACTTTTTTCTAATATTTAACCTAAACTTCCCCTCCTTCAGTTTGAACTCATTGGTTGACCTGTTGGGGTCAGTCATATCCTGCATTTTTCCTAAGCTTCACATTGTCCTGGTCCATCTGCTCTGGACCTTCTTCCATTTTTAGGGTGTACCAGAAGTTGCACAAGGTACACAGTACCATATTCTTCCAGGCAAGTCAAAATAGGGGTGACAGGCTGGACAGCACAAGCATTAGGAATCATCCCTGGTAAAACAACATGTTTAAGGCTATGGCTTTCAGACTTTTTAGGGCTATGCCTAATAGTTTGAGTCTTAATCTGGCTGTGTTATGTACCAAGGGCATGAATTTGAGGACAGCAGTAATACCAACTGCTGAATGAACACGTTGTGCAGCAGCAGAAAATATGACCATGTAGTGGCAAAAGCTTTTGTACACATCTGACTGTCACTAGCAAACACACCTTACAGCATAAAGCACTTTTGTGCAACAGCAGAAATCTATAGGGGCTTTCTCCACCACTGCTTTTCCAGTGTCTTTCCTGTTTGCCTCAGCTGCTCCCAGAGGCTGCTGACAGCTTCTCTCTCACTCTGTCTCAAGGTGAAAGCACATTGATGAAGGCAAGTAAGACTGTCAGATACTTCTGGTATTCCCATGGGCAAATATGATTCACGATGATGAGAGTATTAATGCAGGTGCTTTTGTGAGCAGTCCCACTGCAGACAACATACCTACTCAAAAGGGTGAGTTACTCAGTGGCAAAATTCAACAAATACCTATTTGCACTTGAAAGTCAGCAACAGAGCAGTTAGCAGAAAGCTCTGCAGCCAATTTATTTTGTAACAAACTAAAGCACTCAGCAGTTTGTGTTTACCAGTGTCAGAGGCAGGGTCTGCACTGTAGCAGCTCCAAGTCAAGTGGGAATGCTCTAATTGTCTCACCCAGGCCCTGAGCAGTGCCAGGCATGGCTACGGAAGGCTTCTCTTTGTCACTAGCAGTCCCTTGGACTTTGACCCCAGAAAAATCCTGACCAAGCTTCAATTGTGCCACTTAAAAGGTATAAAGCAAGATATAGCTCCTTGTTTCCCCTAATTTTATTAGCTGGGACAATGTCATATTCTCTTGGTTTGATGACCTCTCAGAACTACCCTGATTTAGGAAGTTGCACTAGTTTGTTTGAAGGAAGAGAGATTATGTGTCTTCCTGCAATACAAGCATGGACCACAGGAAGGAAAAAATTAATATTTAAAGACAAACTAGATTCATGTCGAGCAGAACAAATTATACGTATGCATATCAACATGGCCTGAAGAGAAACATTCTTGATCAGCAACATATAAACACTTGGGTAAAAGGATGTTACACTGACAAAAATGGATATTGAAATACAGTTGTTGGCTCATTTCTATATATAGTATATTCCAGTTCTCTTTGATCAATCACAATGTTCAAGGTGCAGTTATGATGGTTTGAGGGATTTTTTTCCCCAAAATCCAAGAAAAAGTGAACTAATTACTTAATCACAGGAGTCTTAGAAACTAGCAACTGCATACTGGTGGCTCTGTGCCAGCCAAAGCACATAAATCATAGCAATTGTTCTTTCTCCATGCACAGGATATTTTCCACATTATGGGTTTCCTTCTCATTTTCACCCTACTTCATATTTCTTTATGCTATTGCCATTGTTCTTCTAACTGTTCAGGACTTTGCCCAACTTATTTGAAAAAGTCACCTTCTGTATCTCCTCCCTTTGTTTTGATCTCACATTAATTGTAAACTCTTCCTACCTTTGTGACTTTCACATACTTGGGGTTTTTTCTTCCTCTTTTTCAGAAAATTTGTTTCCACAATCACCCTTTCTTTGGAAAAGCTTCCTAAAGTTTATCAGCCATGACAATGCACCAAACCAGTTATTTGTTAGATCACAGAAGTTAATAGGAGAATCCGAGCTCTGCTTTTTATGTGGTTGGGTTATTCGGGTATGGTCCTGTTCTTTTGTTGAGGTTTTGAAATTGTAGACTCACCAGGACATAGGAGTCTATTAAATGCTACAGAATGACCTGGAAATGTTATTAAAACATTCACATTGTCTACTATGTCATATAAAGAAGTTTATATCACCTTCTTTCCAATAATATCTGAGCATCTCATAATACATATTGTGGCTGTACTTGTACCACACAGCATGGTACAGAGCAAGTGATTATCCCTGTTTTACAGCTAAAGAGATACAGCTCTTTAATACAGCTCTTTATGCATGAAAGAGGATGCACCTGCTGTAAGGAATGCAGAGCAGGCTGTTTGTCACTCTGGGCTTTGTGGCAGTGGATGTGACCCTATTTGCCAAGCCTATGTCCCCACTGGCAATCAGCCTCTCTCACAGAGCTCCCAAGACATGATAATGGACCACTGGAAAACACTGTTTAGGGAATGTTGCCCAGTGAAGCCAACTCAGTGATCAGTCTTTGTCTGGTTTGCTTTGGGACAAAAGGCTGTAGGAATCTGCTGCTTCTGTTCTGTTCCCTGTTGTAACTTTTATGGACTGTCAGCACATTTCAACTAAATTTGTTATCACAGAATGATATCCCAAAAGAACATTTCCTGTAGATTTCAGTCAAGTTGAGAAAAGAAGAATGACATGAGACCTGTGGCTGAGAAGGTCTGCATCATGGTATCTCCTTATTAGACAACAGGGAATGCACAGAAACTTTAGCAATAGGAAGGATCCACACTGCTCAGATACCGAAGGAAGAGTAACATAAGATGTTTGTGCAGGAAAATGTAGGATCATACTCCATAAGTAATCAGGCTTTACTGGTGTCAGTACTCAAATAATTGCACAATTTGAATTGCTGTCTGAACAAGTAAAGTTTTTTAAAAATTGATTCAGAACGACTCAAAATTAAAATTCTACCTTCTCACTAAAAAACCAAAAAATTTCAGTTGTGTCAAGCTGAAAATAGACATTCTTTACTTTAAGACATTTAAGAGAACACACTTTCCTGTTCACATCTCAATTTTGAAATTGCACTTTTATTTGTCTGAACTATTTGCCTATTTAGACCTTAACTGTAGCTATTTTTGTTCTCCTTGAACTCCCTTTATCAGCAAAATCCCACTGGTCTTTATTTTTTGTACAACTCTATTTCACAGCATTTGGAAAACATCAGTTCTGAAAAGAACTGTTCTCAGAACATTCACTAGTGCCTCACTGCCCATTTTACCCTATAGACTGAGATAAAAAATATCCACAGAACAAATTAGGTGGCAAAAAATTGCCAAGTTCGACCTTCGCAATTACCAAACAGGAAAGCAGAATGAGATCTTAGGATGAGCTTTTCAGTGCGCATTCTTCATCCAGTGCTACCAGTGTGGCTTTAGATCACACAGAGGCAAGCATTAAAGCCAGTAAAATCTCTTGCCTTTATCTCCTGCCTTGTTTTTCTCCCTTCTGTTCCAATAGCAGCCTCCCCAGTGTGGGATAATTCCCCATAAAGATCTGTCTTGCTCTCTGTGTCCTGGGTTTTTTCTCTCTCTTTTCACACCACAAGCATCCCTTGAGTGGAATAATGCCCTGTAAAAGCTTAATAGTACATGTGCTACATGTTGTCTATTTGTGTTTTAAATGCCTTCCCTAGTGTGGTATAATACCTAGTAAAAATCTGTCCTGTCTTTATGTTCTGCATTGTTGTTTTTTGAAACCAGTGAGTACTGCGTCTGAGCAGTGTCAGATCCTTGTAAATGTCAGTGCCATAAAAACAGGTATTAACACCATGAAGGAAAATATTCTGAAATGCTTCTCCTTAATTTCTAGAACCAACTGTGCCAGTAAGAATAGCTGGTATTCAGTGTTAACCATCACCAGTGCTAAGTACCTGAACTGTAGGAGACTGAAAAACAGGTGTACTAATACTTTGGAGACAGACAGTGAAATAGTGCAGGTAAACAAAGCTCACATCTAATCTCATCTCGGTTTCTGAAAATAATAATAAGCAAAAATTAAACACACAGTTGTGCTTACTCCACCCAGAATGTAGGGAAGAGGAGGGTTTGATTTGTGGTAGCTATTTCTATCATCTGCTATCTTCTCCAGCCTGCTGTTCAGGGAGCAGAAAAATTAAGTGGTAGGCTTGTACATGGCTGGCTCTCCCTAATCCAGAGTGCAGGAAGCCTGGAAATGATAGATAATGCAAAAGCATGAACAATATAGGGGGTATATTCTGCAGAACATGGTACTGAGACCTCAGACAAGCTCAGGTCCACCAAAGCTGCTTAACTCCTGCTCAGCTAGTTCTCATATCATCTTCATTCCACTTAGCTGTTCCCCATTCTCTCTATCAGCACTGTGCATGCTTATTTTCATTTTAGCTAAAACCCTTCATCACCCACAAGCATAAAAAACCAAGTCCTAGCAATACTGGAGTTTGATGATCATTTTCAGTTACACGTTACTGTTTATATATTTTCTGTGGCAAATCAGCATTTATTCAGAAGTAATTTTCTGGTCTGAACTAACAAGCAATGAGTGTGACAAATACTGCTGTTAGTGATTGTGCATTTTAAGGTAATTTTAGAGTGCATGATCTCTGTGGGAATTGCCAAGCACATTTTGCTTCTCATATGTATAACTTCAAGTCTCAGTGATAAAGCCCCATTAAAGATATCCTGCTCTCTTGACTGGGGTTTTTATCTTTGTTAATGTATTGCTAGTGGCTCTGATGCAATGTGAATGTCCTTAGACAGATTTAATTGGGCAGAAACCTTTGAAATATGCCACAGGCTAATTCACTTCGAGGGTTAAAACAATGAATCCCTGTAGAAAATAATGTATTAGTGGGTAAAAAGAGAAATTAATGGTGGTACTAGATTATCATCTCTACAGCAACCAGAGCAGCTGAATTAATAACATACTGGGCTTTTATTACGGCTTGAGAATTACAGCTGTGATGACACTATGAGTAGCTCGGCCTTCCTCTTTATTGGACCTTTGTAGACATGGTAATCCTTTGGCCCCTGGAGAATTTGTTCCCTTGTGATGATCAAGCAAGGTTATTCCATTTACGTGATCACCTCCTCCCTTAACCATTTCCCTCCCTCCTTCCTTTCTCTCCTTCAGGTTCACACACCAAAGTTATATCTGGACCCATGCAAATCAATAGCTTGGAATTGGAATGCCCTGACTTCAAAACACAGTTTTCAAGAGAATAAGTGAGCTCTCATTCTGCCCACAAGAATAAAAGGAGTTTCTTGCATTACATATCTAGGCATAAAAAAAGTCTTGCTAAGAAATCAGGAAGTGAACTCTCCTGCCATGTGCCTTGGTAAAAAGCTGGAATGGTCTCTGTACAACCAGATGAAGGATACCAGATTTACACTGGTGTAAGAGTGGGCAGACTGTGCCATGTGTTTCTACTTTTTTAATCTGTTGACATTGTTCAACAAAGAGGTCTCCTTGTGTGCACCCAGCACTGGAACTCTTATCTTAATGTACTTTTTTCTGCAGCAAGAACTTCAGGGGGAGAAATCTTTCAGCTACAGCATTATCTTCAGTTGCCTAAGTGCTTCCTTGATTGATACAAGTGCCATCTTACATCACAGAGCCAGGAAGACCAATACATCTAGTTCTTGAAAGTGCAGCATGAGGCTGTTGAACACTACAGACATCTGCTAATGTTATCTGTTGCTTTGGTGAAGAACTTTAGATTGCTTGTTCTATGAATATTGATTCAAATGCCACCAAAAAAAATCCCCAAACAAACCTCAAGAATCTTGAAAGGATTTTATTAACTTGAGTGACTAAAGTGCTAACAGGTCACTTGCCATACTTTTTTAATCTCTTTTTCGGTCTGTTGGAGAAGACAACGTGCATGGGACTAATGGGACATGAGATTCTTAGCTAGATTGCTTTTTTGGGGTGAAAAGGAAATTTTTAGTGTATTTAGGAACTCATACAACTACTTTTGACCAGCTCAGAATCATAATCTGAGCTGCACAGAGCTGTAGGCAGAATCACCATTCAGCTTCCAAGCCCCTGAAAGAAGCTGACAAGAAATCAGGAAATAAACCTGTAAGATGCAGCAGAGGCAATGGTAGAAAGAAATCAAAAGAGAGGCAAGGATTTCAGTGTGGTACCTTCACCTTTAAAGCTATAATTATTTTGTACAGCACTCAAACCCTTTTTAATACACACACAGAGATCACTTGGCCATATCTCTGGATATTTTTATTTCATACACATTTCCTGTAAATGGGGATCAGGCCATTTCAATCATAACCTGCTCACATAACAACTACTCAGGCAAAAGAGCTGTCAAAATCAATGGGAGAGTTTAGACCATTTAGAGAATGCAGAATAAAATCTATTATTGCTAGCATTTTCCTAAACTTATGTTGTTATGGGTACTGAGTCTTTTACTGTGCAGGGTTTCACAGGGGATAGTCTCATCTGTAAAAGACAGTTCTGTTAGGAACTTAGCTGGGTGAAAGCAATACCTAGAGCTCTCAGGGTGGGAGAATGGAACTTGGTTTGTTGAAGGCTTTTTCGTGTGTACTTTTACTGTCACTCACCTCTCTGCACCTGGGTCTTCCCCTGCCTTATACTGGGTTTGCTTACTGAGGCTGGTACTTCTTCAGAGAGGGAACAGTGTTTGTCTACACTATAAACAGGTAAGAGTTTGAAGCATGCACAGACATACCTGAGGTAGCACCTACAGAAAAAAGATCTAACGATAGTACCAGTAGAAAAAGCATCATAGAGAAATGTGACATCTAGAAATTAGTAATTCAGTTCATTCAGACTAGAACTAGAATGCATATTTTTAAATATAGAAGCTAATTAAGTCATTAGAAGACATGACCAGAGGCACAGTTTAGTTTCTCAGTCACTTAGGTCTTTGAACTCTACGTTTGAATATGTTTCCAGGACTTTTCCCCATGTACAAATCTTTTCAGATGCAGTATCACTCAAACCAAATTGGTCATGTTGATGCCAAAATTGTTAGTTCAGGTGCTCTGACCTACATATCATAATGCCAGGTACACATTAGAGAAGATTTCCTCTTAATTACAAAATTCCTAGTTTCTGAAGTAATTCCTGAGTAAAGCTCAAGAGACCGAGTAAGAAAATATGCTATCAAAAATGCCCAATCAACTCTGTTGATTGACAATGCCTCACATTTTGTCAAACCGTTTGAATCCAGGGTGTTTACACTGAACAACACCTTCGTAAACCTCCTCATCAGTGCTCACACCCATACAAGGAAATATCTCATTTAGCTTTGCAAATAGATATATGTAAGATTGAAAATCACATTAGAATTGATAGCAACGGGCTCAACAGAGAGAAAATATGAGAACTGTCACTCATTTGAGATGGGGCAAAACCTTCATCCCCTGCTATTATAAACACTGCCTGTGTCAAAGCAGTGAAATGATATACCTTGGGCAGGAATGGGAGTTGTTCTGAATCCAGGCCAGTACACTATGAACAGCACATTGTCAGGGTTGTGAGTGTGGTAGGAGCCGGTAATCTTCAGAGATTACAGGTGAGGGGGCAGGCCTGCTATTTTAAACTAACAAAATGCATGTTGTCTTTAGCTCACAGTCCTTCACAAACACTGCCCTGCATTCATTTTAAAGCCATCATAAATTGGACCCTCAAAATCAGGTTTTCTTTGAGGTCTAAAAGTTGAGTTATTGGCATTCCTCAGGGGAACAGACTGCTAAACTTTTGCGTCAGAGTAATCTGGAGTGTTTTGCATGCTGCTTTCAGATCAGCTACTTTGGCTAATGAATGAGATGTGAAATGAGTTCCTAGGGCTCAGGAGAAAGCTGAGGGAGGATTTCACCATCTCTCTGAAACTCATAGCATTAACCCTGCATACACCACTACACGTCAGTGTGTAACAAACACCTACACAAACCAATCCATCACCAAACCTTCTGCAAAGCATTAACAGCCAAAAGCAAAGGAAAGGGCAGGATGACTGATTTTTGAATTCCAAGAATTTTCAAAGAAAATAAAAGTTGACACATGAAGCTTTTGCCAGCATAACAGTGTCTGCTGGGGCTCTAAGTGTCTGTGCTGGGAAAAGCCCTATGCAAACACAATGTAAGACATCCCTAAGGCTATAGCTTGTTTCAATCTCAAAACTATATACAAAATAAACTGGCAAATGCACTTTTTTGCTGGTATAAAGAGAGTCCAGACTATGTCTATTTGCCTGTGCAGGCATGTTAATGTTGCTAAAAATTATTGAAGTCACTTGAAACTATTTCCAAATACCACAGTATGAACCTTTTGCCACAGCTAGATCATTGCAGGAACTGAATGAGGACTCAGATTAAAGAAAATAATAAAGGTTCTCAGTTGCAAACTGCAAATGCTTTGTCACTTATTTGCATAACATAAATGTAGAGCAGAGCATGTGGGTGCCACCCTAATATAAATGTTTCTTGTAAGCTATAATAACAACATGATTTCCATATGTAATGTCCCATACATAAGCACTGAAGAGTTTCTCCACAAATTCCCAGGCCTGTCCCTACCAGCCAAGCTGGGCTCTCTCTTCAGGCAAATCCTGTACAAAAAGGGTGTGGGTAGAGAGCAGGGAGCTCTGGAGTAGAAAGATTCCCTAGGCCAAACTGGAACTTCACTAACATCTGTGGCATCCCTGGCTTTATGCCTGTAAGGTCATCCTCTTTGCTATTCAGCTGGTGATGGACACTGTAAGAGAATACAGGACCTGCTGTTGGTTCTTTCTCTAGAGCTATTACAATTGATCCGGATGAAAAGTTCAGAGAATTCATGGACAATTTAAATGAGGAAATTCATCAGATGTGGGGAAAAAAGCTCATTTTTCTAGTGGAACAGAAAGCAGGCTTTAAAAAGTCAGAATGGTGTAAGCTTTGTGAAGAGAAGGGAGGGAGCCCAAGCTGGCATTACTGCTGCCTCAGGTATTGAGCTTCTCTCTAATTACCAGAGAAATTGTTATAATCAAATGCCATCAGTCACATTTATGCATTAGACATTTCTAGATGAGTGAGATGCCCCCCTTTCCAGACAGTATAAAAGTCAGATTGTATCTTCATGATAACATAAATGTCTAAGATGTTTCCCAAATGGCAGATGGACGACTAAAACCTAACAAAATCATTTATTAAAACAAAGCTCCATCAAAAGCATAGTATTCCGAGCCAAGAGTGATCAGCACTTTAAAAAAGCATAAGCAACAATGACTGCAGCTGCTCAGAAAGTTCGCAGTGTTTCAGATTCACTCAAGGTTCATAGTAGAGATTCTACTGTGGCTAACAGTTTTAGGATTTAGCAAGCTGCATTCTGGCATGGAGCTCAAAGAGAAACAAATCACATCACTTTGTGAGCAACTCTGAAACCAAAACCTCTGAGTATTGACCATCATTTGAACTCTCTCACCACATAGCTCTTCAGCAAATAGCCTCTGTTACTTAAGTCATGGCTAAATACTGTTCCTATTTGTCATTTACACTTCATAGATATAGAGGAATATAGATAAAAATCTTTTAGTACTGTATGGCACCCAACCACCATTCACTGGCAGTAATTAAATCCTGCTGTAAAAGTGCTACAAATATTTCTCAAAAGCAGGAACAGATGTTTTTTTGCAACCAAGCAATGACGAAAATCTAACAAGCACCATAAACCAAAGACGTGGGCACTTCAGAGAAAATTTCTTCTATGATTTTGCTACCATGCTGTCTCAATTTGCCAGCAATATTACAGAGGTAAAACATGACCATTTTCTAGTATTATTATTCTTGTCTTTAATAACACAATAAGTGTCAAGGGAACTGCGGAGTGAAAAAAATAATAATCGTAATAATGAGGCCCAATGCTTACAAATTTACAATTCTATTTCCAAACCATAATAAATTAGCACAATCACAGAGGCTTAGTTACAATTCACAAATCACATCCTCATGTGGCATTTATAAACTATGATTGTCTAATTAATATCGGTACTTATAAACATCTCCTGGTTATTCAGTACTTTTTTTAGTAGGTATTGAAATTCAATTACAGCACATGAGCTGCTTTAAGCTGTGAGACAATGTATTTGAGATGTGGGAGGGACATTTTGCATTCTCCTGTTTTGGTCCTGCTGCAAAGACAACCTTAGCGTTTCCTTCAAAACATGTCACTAAGCCACCCTGAAGAACTGCTTTACAATAAAGTAAACCTCCTCTCCAGTTCCAGAGTGTGTATATTCACCACAGTTGTCATGATAGCTTGTCAGTAGGGTGAGACAAAGAGAGCTATTTGATCTGCAAGGACATAAATTGATAGCAGAGAGACTATGCTCCATCAAGAGTCACGGTAGAAACTGGAAGGCAAGATTCTCAATCAAGCTACCTGGAATCCAGTGAAATGCAGCTTAAACTAAAAAGGAGAAGACACAGACTGGATTTCCAAGAATTCTCAGCACACCCAAGTCAGGTAATATTTTTAAAGAAACAACTGGGATCGGGATAGGCACCTGTGAAAACAAAGGGTTCTGCTTGGTGTCAAGAATTTATGAAAACTGGGCCACTTGGACTAAATGTCTTAAGAGTAGCTAGGCTGCCTACGAAACCTGACACATAAATTACCCAGAAAATACAGTGCCTGCATAGGTTCTTTACTGAAAAGCATGATGACACCAGCTACCACTTATTTAAACTAGTGCATTTCATTATGTCAGGGCAATTGTCACCCTGGTATATATCTTATTAGTGCTTATTTATTATCGATGTTAAGGAGGTTAACTGCGCTGTTATTTCCTCTGCTACTGGGCTTTATTGCATGTCTGAGGCACAGAGTTCTGACTAAGCTCAGGCAGCAAAGGAAATAACAGAGGCTGTGGCTTAAAAATAAATATCCTCTAAAAGTCTATGGCAATCAGGTAGGGAAAAACAAAGCAAATTTCTTCTGAGGAATATCAAGAGAGGAAACCTAGAGCACCCGCTCTGATGAGAGCTAGATGAATAACCCACCAAGGTCATTTATCTGAGAAATTGAATCTTTTTTTTTTTCCCTGCTGCAGAATATCAGTAGAGAGTGTGATCTTCACTTGCTTGGCAAATCCCCAGTATTCTTTGATTTACCATTATGGGTTGATTTCTATCAGTTGCTGTGGAAAGTCATTTATCATTGTACAAGCAGCATTAATTAGTTGCTGCCTGGTCAGAAAAGTTACCTTGTACTACTGCTGATCTCTCATTGCATGACCTCAAAAGCACTTCCACTACTGATACTGATAGTCAATTGGAACATTCACCTGTTTAAAAGCTTTCCCATCACACCTTCAAACACTTGCCAATGTGATTACAAGGGAAAGTGGTATCAAGAGGAGCCCATCTTTCAGAAGAAAATTAGGCAGAAAAAAATGAGCAATGTACTGGTACTAGCATTTTTATATTAGTCATCCACTTAACAGGAGCTCTGGTACAAGAAAGCAGTATAACAGTTAAGTCACCTGCACACAAGTAAAAATAAACCATAAATTTTGAAAACTAAGAAGAATAGCTACAATGTTAATCAAGCGGTAAACCAAGAGCTGCACTTTTCCTTGCATTTCCAAATAGTTAAATGGCAAGTGCTACATTTTAAATTCTTTTACATATTGCTAAAATTAGATTAAATCACATAAATTTTTGCAAAACAAAACACAGTCTTGTTTTTTACAGATAGGAAAACACAGACTCATCATTTCACAAAATAAACCACTTGTTCATTACACAAAATGTTGCTTAGCCTCTCACACTCTCAAGTAATTTACCTGGGCAGGCTCATCTGCACACACAAGCCAACAACAATCCTTTCCCCAGGCATTGGATTTCCTGCAATATGTGAGACAGTAGTCAGACCTGGCATTTCTTAAGGGAGAGAAAAATCCCAGTCACAAACAGGAAAAATATTTGCTGCATGTTAATAGACATCTTGCAGATTTTTGTGTTTGCTGAGACATGCGACACCCGGATGGGGAATCAGAGTAGCCACTTTAGTTGCTGCATGTGATTCCTGGCTAAACAGACATTTTCCTTTACAATGATATTGGGAACATTGAAGCCCAAAGCACATACCAACCAGCAGTTGATACAATGACTACTTTAGCTGTTGATTTTTGCCTAACAACATTTGGGAACGTATTTGTTGGATTTAGTGTTACACACTCAGAAAACACTTTTCTCAGCTTGACTCCCTCAAATACAGGCACAAGTATATCCATGGATACATTTTGTATGCACATCTGTAAAATAACTTTTCACTTTCAACAGTGCACTCCATCAAATCCTAGGAGGAATAAAAACAGGACCAGGTCTCCCCAGCCTGAGAGAGAGGCACTCACAGCTGGGAAAGACCCAGTGAAGGCAGACAGGCAACTCCAGAGGTGCATGGGGGTTCAGAGCTCCTCCACAGTCCATGGACACATTCAGCAAAAATACTGAAATAGGGGAAGGAAAGCATCTCCTTTACCTTCAGGCACCCAAGTACTTTGCTGAACACCATTTGCTCCCTGAGTTCTGGAGGTTGTTTTGCTATAGAACTGTTGTGAGGTTTCCAGGAGCTGGGTAGTTTTGTGGTAATAATTCAACACCCAAACACCACTACTGTTTA
>NW_008679764.1:106785-124807 GCF_000695815.1 Acanthisitta chloris | reverse complement strand
TCCAAAACAAAACAAAACATAGCAAAATAAAAAAGTCAAAAAGACAAAATCTGCAGGGCTGGTGGACTCGATGTTTCACCAACAGTCAGGTTACCATCTGTGTTGAAGACATCACTGCTGCTTTTCTCTTTTGTCTGCATAAGCCAAAGGTGATAGAGACAAAAAATATTGCACAGATCGTTCAGGCAACCCCTCCAGGAGAGATAAGTTTGCTGTCGATTGCAGGTTTATTGGCTCTTTAATTAATACCTATAGGATCAATTTTCAAGAATCCCCCACAGCCTCACTTGGGATATTATTTAAAAGGCTACAGGCAGTGCAGGATATTTTCCCTATTATTCAAATTAGCTACTTTTTTCTTTTTATGTTCATTCTACTGCTTCTAATTATATCGTAGCTTCTGTGCTGTGTCTGAATAATTGTTTTTCTTCTATACACATCAATTACATTATTTCACATTATTTTGTTACTTAGCTGCTTTCCTGCTAAGCATGTGAGTTTACCAGAACACCTTATATTTACCTCTACACAGCAGGCCTTCCAGACCACTTTATTTCTGTTATCAGTATTTTTCAGGTCACTGATATCTTTACAAGATCCCAAACACAAGTGCATCAGGATGCATGCAGAGATATCAAGGCCCCAGGATACCTCTATGAAAGACTGAGGGCAGCTAATCTGGGGGACAAAAAACCATGGCATTAAAACCCCAAGGAATTAAAGCAAGACCAGATCTATGGTTTATTTGCTCCAGGATATGTTCCAATCAATGCAGCCCCAAACTGTGCTAGCCTTTCTTCCTGTTAGATCACGTTGCAGATCAAAGCTAATTTTATGGAAGCAATCAATCCCAAGTCTTTTTACTACATCATTTCTTGCTATCCCACCCAATTTGGAGCATGGGGTGACAGGTTTTGTTGTCGTATATCTTAGTTTGCATTTTTCCACAGTCTATTTCATCTTATTTTCAGCTCAGGAGTTAAATCTACCTGTGGAAATAACAGCTGATAAATCAGATTTTGACCATAGACAAAAGTGGAGTGGGATGAATAATGCAAAACCACTCAAGAAATGAAGAAATCTTATAAGAATATTCATTCAAAATTAAACACAAAGATGCTCCAGTTATATTAGTATCCATGACACCTCTGCTTTCTACAATTACGATGGAAATTGAGTTTTATAAGATTTTCTCTGAATGCTTGGGAAATCAAATCTTAACTTTCTATACATGACCATTCACGCAGGAATGTGATTAGGAGGGTTATGTTCATCTAGTTAAGAAGCAAAAATAGTAGCATACACTCTGTGGAAACTGTGCCATAGACCCATGCAGAGCAGATGGAAGTCAAATCCTTTGGCTGCAGGACTGCATACCAAGTGAACAAACAACCTGAGACTGCTAGGTATGGAAATAGTTAACTAAAGTGCAAGCAAAAGTCATGAAATGTTTAATCAAATAATTTTAAAATATGAATGAGCTTTAAAAGTATTCAGAGGCTGTGCACAAACACTGGAAAGGCGGGGGGAAAGTACATTGGAAATATACTTTTCCTGGAGATTTACATATTTTATTTTGTGGGAGGTTAAGTTAGGCTACGCAGTGTTAAACAACAATCAAGTGAGAAGACTCATGAGGTATGAAAGGATAAGACAGGGGAATGATAATTTGATCTACTTGATTCCAATGAGAAGTATGAGTCGAAATAGATCAAAGGAAAATCCTACTGGAAGTCTGGACAAGCATTCCCCATGGGAGATTTCTAACCATAGGGTTTGCCCAGCCAGGTACCATCATGCCAAGGAGCACAGTGATGCTCAGCAGCTTGTTTCACTTCACTGGCATTGCAGGGATCTTGCAGCTCTCTCCTCCTGACCTTGCCTCCTGCACAGGACATAGGAGGTTTTGAACCCTGCTCAGTGTGAAGGCAGTTCAAACTTATCTCTAGATGCAGGGCCCAGATTTCCAATGGGGTTTTTTATCTTCAGAGTCCCTGCTCTCTGCTTACCTCAACAGGCTGATGGACTTCACGGCTTGTTTGCTGCAGACAGCTGCCATGCAGCAGCTGAAATCCCGTTTTGAAGCAATAGCTCTTTTTGGGATAATACAATAGAAAACCAAATTTGGAAGCAAATTGTTTGGTTGATTCAAGGCTTTTCTTTCAACAGAAGCAGCCCAGCTGTGTCCTGAGTCCCAGCCTATGGGTAATGTGATCATGTTACCACTGCTCTCCTTCCCTGTTTAAAATGGACACTGGATACAGGGAATGCCTCCCTCAAGCCATTATGGATACTATATGCTGTAACAAAATACCATTCCTGTAACATCTCAGAGGAGACATGAGATATCACTTGCTTGCCATTCTTAGGTGACCATTGTTAAATAATGTATAGACAAATGGGTGGGTTGCCATAAAAGGGGAAAAATATCTTTTTCTGTTACTTTCAGCATTACCTCAGTGAAATGCTCATGGACTTTATTCATTTAGGTGCTTTTAGAAGGTGTCTGAACTCTCCTGAGAAAAGAATGCACCAGTGTCCTCTGGAATAGAAGCTCCTGAACAAGAGTAATATTGTCTTTAAAGGACTTGTGCCTACATTCATGCTGTACCTTGCAATCTGTCTTGCCAGCCTAACAAGAGTGCTTTGCATTGCCATACTGGTGAATCCAGGTTGGATTTTCATTTCCACTTCCCCACATCAGATGAAGGTGCCAAATCTGCCTAAAGATAATCATCGAAACCACATTCTCAACTCAATCAGCCTTCAAAGACCAGTGTACCCCACTGTGAGGTCAAATTGGCAGGTACTGGAGGAAAAGGCCTGGCAGGATGAGAAACACCCTGCTCATAACAATCCCAAATCTGCCAGTTGCTGTGGCAAAAAGAAAACCCAGGAAAACTAAAGCAGCTCTGGCTCATTTAGTGACCTGCCTTGCCCTGTGCAATACAGAGCTGAGGAAATCATAGCTTGGGAGCTCAGCTGATAGCACACAGATTAATCACATGGGTGTGCAAGAAAATAAGGAGGTGCATACATTCTTTAGCTGTGCTGTGCATTTCCCAATGCAGACTTCCTTCACTTTAATGCTGACAAGCTGTTGATTTTTTTATTTTTAATTATGAACTGCAATTCCTTTTGCTATAAGTTATAAATATAACAAACAGTCTGCTGTTTAACTTCAAATTCCATATCACCCATGCAACTTGTAAATTTAGTCAGCTCAGTATCTCTGAAATAAAATATTTGCCGCCAGGAAAATAAAAGGTTATCTCAGATTAAATAAATACATAGTGATATGACTTGTTAGTGAAAATTCCAGCCAGATGACTAGTGTTACTCTTGCAATATCATTAAACAAATCCACAACCATGAAGGGTTTCTCAGCTTATTCCAAACAGTTAAAAAGCAGAAGGAATAATATCCTCATTGTTAAAGGGCAGTTTTGTGATCCTAAAGATCTGACTTCTGTTCCTGGATTTGTCACCTACTGTCTGGGTGACCTTTAATAAAATATCTACCTCTCCATGTGCCTCAATTCCTGCTTTGCAAACTGGGGATAATGAAACATTCCCTTTCTTGTAAATAGATGAGGGTTTTTTTGGTAGAGAAACTGAAACTCATATGTTAAACTACATGGGAAGCCTCAAAGAAAGACAGATCTTTCAGCATCTTAATAGAACTAACTTATAAAATTAGTAAGAGAACTACCACTGTTTCCATCTGGGGCAGAGAGGTTGTTACCTGTGGAAGATAGTAAGCTCCTAAATGACCCTTTCTTCACTTAATGCATTTCCAAATGTCAGTGTCTCAGACAGACTGACCCATTCTGCTGCTGTGGTGTTTGCTTCTGCCCTGTCTGAGAACCAGCCTTTCTCCTCCTCCTCCCCCTTTCCCTGCCCTCCCCTCAGGTCCTTTACCTCTGTCTCCTTTGCTCTATTCTCAGGATTGTCAAAGTTACAAGAGGTTCACATTTGAGAATCTCTGACAGACTCAGAAGTCATAAAAAGAGGATGTCTGCCTTCTGCAGAGAAGCAGATAATCTTTCATTTTTCTTAGGACAGCAGTTTTACAAGAACTTGCTTTAACACACCTTGTCAGATACTGGGATCAACAAATCTGTGAGAGGGAAATTCTGTTACCAAAAATATCTTAGAAAATCTGACTGGCATACTTTTAATCTCTTTTTTTTTTTGGTTTAGCTTTTTTCTTTTTTTAATTTAAGGAGGAGGAACAGAAAATCTAGCCAAACCCTTTGCTTACTTGACAGACATGCTGAAGGAAAGGAAAAAATGTCTCCAAAAATGAAACTCTGTTGAAAGGCAGTACAACACCTCACAACTACAGCAAGTGGCAATAGCAGTGTGCAGGAAAACAAGCTTGTCTGGAATTCATGAATTGACAAACTGGTTTCTTATAATAATTATGAATCATCATAAACTTTAAACTTCTAACTCATTATATATTATTAACTGCTAATTCAGCTCTTCTCTTTCTTGTCTTTTGTCTCTTGGGAGAAATGGGAAGGTGTTTCAGAGTTTCCTTGGAACCTTTGCCTTATAGTTGATTACTCCAGTGCTATTCCCAGGAGCATCTAGTTACCATCTCATACAGGGCTATTACTCTGATTTAGAATAGTATTAATAACTCTGTTAATCCATCTCTGCTGAAAACAAATGTGTCCAGATAGTGACTGCACACACTGATAAGGAAGTTTTTATAGCAGAAATATGCTTTCATATCTATTATTCTATTCTGAGCTTCTGAGGGTGGGGTAAACCATGGCTTTGTTAGAGACTTGAAATAGGAAATAAAATATTTACTAAGCAAAGGTAAGTCTTCCTATGACTGAACAGTGTTAATCATCAAACCTTATTCCAGGGAATCAATGCCATGGAGCAGTTGAAGTTCTGTTTCAGTCACAGCAAGGCAGTATCAGGCTCATGAGCCCTCCCAGAGCCTCAGCAGTGTCTATGATCTGTAGCACCACCTAAGTAAAATGTACAAACACAAGTAAACAAAAGCTATTATTTTTACTATGAGTGAATGTGTTTTCTTTAGAGAATAACTGCTTATAAACTGAAGGTTAGGGAACAACTACTTATAAGTTGAAGGTAGAGTCTGTAATTTTTGCATTTTAAAAAGACTCGTCACAACAGGTAAGCTCACAAAAAAGACATTTCCTGCCAGCGAAGTCAAGCAAGTCAAGAATATTTTCCAGTGATTTCAGAGAAGGGTAACAAGACCTAAGATCCAGATATTACATGAATTTAAGCATCGAAGCCCAAAAGGTTTGAAATTCAAGTGAGGTTCCTAAAAAAACATAGAGGCACTCAACAGAAAGGGTTACTGATCTAGAGACATGTTTCTGATGAGAGAAATCATCTAGGTTCTTTCACTACTGATATTGCCTTGTCATGCTTTGATAGCATTAATTGTTCTTGGTGCAATCCTAGCTAGAAATCCCTTGAAGGATCTGGAAAGAAACTCATCAACTTGACTTCTTTGAATCTTGATTGAAAGAATATAACCCTTGTAAACAGCCTGTTTTAGAAAATCTTATTAAACTTAATTACAAACATTTATCCTGTCCTTTTAAAGTGAGCAGCAGCATAAAGTGTTCAACCCACCAACGAAAAAACAAAATCAAAACAACCCACAAAACCTCTTCAGTTCCCGAAGGCCATTTTGCAAAGTAGGACATGAAAATGCAAAGAATTATTTGGAGTAGGGAATATAAACTTTTAAATTACAACTGGGGCAGTGCTGCCTGGGCCAATGGCATGAGCATGGCCATCTACCTACAGATCAAGGAACAAAAAGGTGTTTTACAGGTTACTGGACAGGTAATTTCTGTTATATCAAGACAAAGATCAACCTCTGTCTTTCATATGGTATTCATTAGTCTGTTCAGATAGTCCATAATAAAGCCCAAACAGCAAAAAGATTAGCTGCAAGAAAGCATTACTTGTTTAAAAGTGTTAAGACAATTAGTCAAACTTCTTAATTTCAAACTCTGTATGATTTATCTGACTCTAAATAGATCCCTGAGCCAACGTAGCTCCAATGGTATAAAATGCCATGCTCTGCTCTATGAAATCTAGGTGGAAACAGAGGAAATGAAGCTCGTTTATCTCATTATCAGTGTGTGCTTCAACTGTATCAGGTCACAGCCTTGCCCACCTGTACCAACACTTCTGTAATTGATTCCTAAAAGTCCTCTTGCACTCCAGTTCCATTTAAATGCAGATGTGGGCTAATGGAAGGGCTGCACATTTCTGAGCAGAAACTCAGGGAACATATTACTTGCCTATTCAGCGATCTGAATGCTTTTATTCTTTTCCTCAACAGCAGCCTTTATTTTGTTGTGTGTATTTTTAAAATTTTTGAAAAAAAATTTTAATTTAAACAACATGGGCTTTTTCCATGCTCTGTTAAAAGAGGAAGGGGGAAAAGAGCTAATTATATCTGAACTGAAGTGTAACCGTGGCCCTATTAAATAGGTAGCAGTTATGGGCTATTGATCGCAGTTCACAGGAAAAGCTTGTCATGTAGTGTCAAGAGGTTAATGTAATTACAAGAGCGGGCAGCAGGATCAGCTGTGTCCTCCAATAGGCGAATAACTAAAAGCTGCTTTAGAGACACATAATGTTGTCAAAGCATAAATAATTCATCCCAGCATTCGAGAAGAAATTACTGCTCTGTTCCAGCGTATTATTCAGCCATTAAAATCCTGCCCTTGTAAAGTCTTTTGATGTAGTCATATTTTCAGTTCTAAGAGCAGTTTTGGAGCATTCAGCTTTTATTAAGCCTTATATTGTGCAGTTTTCAAAGTAGTAAAAAGGATATGAAATAGACTTACAATTTGTTTAATAACTGCATTGCGATTCAGATAAGAGGGAGAGAGCTGTGTGGATTTATGGAGTGCCTGTGCAGCGCAAAGAGGAAGCTGTGGTGTGATGTGATGGAATTTTTAACTCCCCTAAGCTGGATGGAATTAAAGGGGCTTCAGCTATTGACTAGCATTGATAGCTGCAGCAGTCTTCACAGCATTTGGTGACCCATTTCTCGAGAGCCAGAGAAGCAGGAGCCATGAGAAGTATTGGTGTGCCAGGTTATTCTCCTGTTACAGCCTCTTGACTCCAGCTCTTAGCTAGTCCTCATTAAAGTATCTGGCAATTTAAATGGTTTCCACTCTGCATTTGCAGTCTGAACTGTCTTACTGTTGGATTCAATGTCTACTGTTGCCCACATTTTCTGCGGGGGGTATGATGCTGATTTATGTTATATTACATGACTACACTAAGTAACTGCTTCTCTACCAGGTTCTAGATAGCCCTCGGGGTAGGTTGGTGGAACAACAGGAGAGAGAGAGGAAGGGCAGGGTCTTACAAGGAACTGTGCTCTTCTCAACTCTCCTGTCCCTATGCAAAGTTAATTTGATGCTTGGACAGTTCAGTTACACAGCCAAAATCCCCAAACTGCCCTTCACTAATAATTCCTAAATGAAATTCCCAGATAACATTTACAAATAAAAGAGCTTTGAGGTCTTAGCCCATCTATTCACAAACTTTGATTTGTTGTGACATTGACCACAGAGGGAAATAAATGTGGAATCTGAAATACGTAATTTTGATGCCTCTGATTATTTTTTATTTTAATATTCAAACAGAAAAACAGTTGTTTGTTTGACAACAGACTAAGCAGCTAAGAGCTTTAAGGAGAAGAGATATGGCTTGGCAGAGAAAACAGGCTATCTTTTCAAGCTGACCAAAAGGAAAATCACCTTCTACACAGCCCAAACCAAGCTCTGCCCATCATAATTATCCTTTCTGTTCTCCTGTTAGAGCTTATGTCCCATTCTTCCCCTGCACAGAAACGTGGCTACTGCTGGAGAGTCATGAGCTTTACCCTCCCCTCTGCTAACAGCACTTCTGCAAGAGTGTTGCCAATATTAGTAAGTCTATAGTGAGCTTCCAGATGATGATGGCTGTGGCCCACTGTTCATTTCTCATCAAATAAAACAGCAGCCTGTATTTGGTATAAAATTACAGAAAACAATCATAGGATGAAATAATGCAGCTCTCAGACACTACAGGGATTGGCAGCAATCTGACAAAGAAAGGAATGAAAATCTAGTTACAAAGTCAGTACAGGAAAAAAGGGAAAATAAAACAGAAACTAAAGGGAATGCTGAGAAGAACAAAACTGCATTAAGTAGAAGTTTAGAAACAATTTCAAAGAAAAGGTTCACCAGAAAAGGAAAAAATACAGAGAAAACATAAAGAGAACAAAAAAAAATATAGATTCTCCATTATCTTTTCCTTATGAAAGCCCTTAAAACATCGTTATTCTGGCATAGCAGTTAGTCTTCTGGCTTAATTTCAAGAAATAAAAATCAAATGAATTCCTGCCAAAAAGTGCTATTCTAATTTAAAATCTGGTTTTGAACAGAACATCTCCAAATGTTAGATATTTTGTCAACAGCACCTAAAGAGATCACAGTTCTATGACAAAGAAGAGTTAGTTTTAACCCAATCTTTTCAACAACAAAAAAGATACAAATTTTCAGGAAAAGACTCAAAGCAAGTGAGTTGATCCTCACCATGAATATCCTCATCTCTGACCCAAACTGCTTTTCTGTGCCTGTTTCCTGTGCACTCATGTTCAGATGTGTGCTGTGTTGTGAGGGGAATTTGTCTTGGCTTTGTGTGTATCTGTATGGTGTTGACAGTAGGATTTTGATGTTTCTTGCACTGGTTCAGTCAGAGCCTGAGGAACAGAGCCAAGTTTATTCCTAAGGGAAGTTGAATTCAGTATCTTAAATTCACCACACATGAGTAAGGTAATTAGGAATGTGTCAGTATGCTGTGTGCACAGGTTACAGTTCCACAGAGTTAAATAGGAGGCTATGGTTGAAACTGCCAAACCAAGTCTGAAGAGCAACCTACAAGCAGATTTCTGATGAGAAAAACAAAAACAAACCCAACCCATCAAAAATCCACAAAATATGCAAAATAGGAGCTTTATCCTGTTTTTCTGTCCCTTAGGCTTCGTGTGGCCTGTGGCATGTCTGAAATCTCAGCAGTGATACATAGGGACAGCCAAAGGCGAATCCCACATTGACTCCATCAGGTACAGATTTAGTCCAGTCAAGCACTGCACATTTTTGTCATTGCTGTCATTAAATCTCATTATCCCCCCATCACCCATCCTGCTTCACACCCTTCCAGTAGTGTTTGGATTCCTTGAATTTATCCTCTGATGAGCCAGGATCAGCAACTGCTTCCTATGCATGTCACACAGGAAAAATGAGATCTAGGCATTGGCTCCTGTTTGGTAACAGAAGCTCAGTTGTCTATCATGGCTATGTGAAAACACAGTATTCATTGCCATAGGTTGGACATAGACCCAGACTCTTCTTAGGAAACAAGCCAAAAGCTGAAAACCTCACCTGGTTTGAATTTGAAAAATTTGCAATTCAGCAGTTTTGAATAATGCCTGTGACAAAAACACCAACTACTAAAATCAGACAAAGGCTTGTTTGGAGGGGTTTTTGACAATTTTTCCCAAGAGCTAGTTCCACATTTCTAGTTCCTAGAGCAGTCTGACCCTCATTCCTCCCCCAGAGGAGCACGAGCTGAGCCCAGTTCTTTTGCTCTTAAGAGATACATCGGGTGACTGAATAAAATAACACATAGGTTACAATCTTTCTTCTTTTGAAGACAATGATAAGACTCCCAGTGGGGCTGGGATTTAACTTGAGGTTTACAACTGCTGTGAATCAATCCTCTACCAACATTAGAGGAGTTAGTCCAATTAACACCAGTCAAGGGCACAGCCCTTTCATCCTACCTAGAAAGCAATAATATCCACTATTGTTTTTCCCAGTCAGCACTCTGGTATTCTCCTTCACCACAATTTCCCCTTTATCTCCCACCTTTCCTCATTTCCCAGTTCTGACACTTGACTTGCACAGCCTCTGAACCCTTAAAAATATTTGCTCTCTAAAAAGCAACAGAAAGAAAAGTGTTTGGATTTTTCCTTTGTCAGGAATCTGCTTTACTCCCATCCAATTAAAACAAAGATAAAAAATAATCTCCTCATCTTCAGTGAGGAAGGAGCTGAGGCTTTTAAAATATACAAATCAAGTGAAATAACAGCACACACTGCCAGCCCCAGATCAGATGTGCAGAGGGATGTATGCAATGCATTACTAACATCCACACCTCAGGCCACATCCAAGGATGTCTCAGGCTCATTGTCCATGTTCTGAACTCTTTAACACACAACAAACTTCGTCTTCTTCGATTATCGTTAGTTTTGATAATTAGCAAATAAATTTATGTGATTTTTATTCATCAGAACAAAGCAAACACTTAATTTGTGACTTCATTTTGCATTGTGACAGCTCTAAAAATGAGCAAATTCTCTGCTTTGGAAAACTTTGTAACATGCTTTGTTCCACGTTTTTGTGTTCAAAGTTTTTCCTCTGCTCTTTTTCTCATCCTCTTTCTTGGCTTCACTTCTGTTTCTCAGCCTGGCTGCAGCTCTGGCCCAGCCACATCCTACTTTCAGACCAGCTTTTCCCAGCCTGGAGCCCAGACTGAAGCAGAGACAACCTCCTCACTCATCAGGGCTGCACAGATTTATACCTGCTTACAATGCTGAGACCAAACTAAAGTGCTGTAAGACAAACTGCACTGACTTTAGGCTATTACATGCCAGGAAAACTCCAGCAGACTTCTTTAAGGCTTTTTCTGACTCCTAGAAATCTGGGCCTTGGAATAGGAACGGTGTTTTTTCGGTTTTGCTTGTTTCTCTTTGAAATTACAGTTTCTCACTGAGAAAGTTTGATTGATTCTTGCAACATAAAGAAAAAACTCCCATGCAACTGAGTTGCTCAGTCACACACTGAATTTCAAACAGCAGTGAATCAAAGAGGACAGTTCATGAGCTGAATGCTTGGCTGTGCTCTTCAGCAAATCCATTAAAACAATAGAGTTTAGTTTACAAAATGATACATAAACAAAAAGAGCAACACCATCGATATCAGATAACATCTGTGAAGCAGAACACAGTTGAAATGCAGCAGCTTTAGCTGGGTTCCACTTGAACCAAAGCCCCAGGACACAACACTGATGCCAAAGAGGAAAGAAGAAGTTGCAAAATGAAGCAAATGAAGCAAAGCAGCTCCAACCCCACCAGTTCAATATTGCCCTTGGTAAATACTCCACTGCAAGTCACTGCATCTATGGGGATGAAACTAGTTCATGCAGATATGCATGGGAGAGGCATAGGGGATTTTGCACAGACTCAGACTTTACAATGAACACAGTTTGTTCACAACTAAGACCTTCAGTTGCTCAATTTAAGATTCCATATGCTGTTCCTGCTGGTAATGAGATATTAAAGATTATGAGATAAACCAACATGACATGCTGATTCAAAAAAGGTAAGCTTATAAGTCCATGGAAATCCCTTTTTAATACAAGCAGAAAGAGCTTAGCATGGGTATAAGTTTGTTAGACAGTCAATAAAATTAGACCCAATAAAGAAAAGGATGAATGAACTAAAAGATTTCTATTCCAGCAAGAAAATAAGACTTAGTGTTACAAAAATCATCTGGTGACTTGTCCTGTGCTGTTTGGGTTATGTGAACACTTGGAGCTGCCAGTGCAGCCTTGTGTCTGTTGACAATACCACACAGAGCTTCTCAGTCACACACAGGGGACAAATTCCTCCCCACAACACGAAGCACACACATAGGAACGTGTGTGGTATTTAACAACTACTTTGTTAGAGAACAAAGGGAGGAAACGTTCCAGTACCCGACAGCACATTGTCTTTATTTCCTCAGTAATTTAAGCAGGGCTGCTCCTCAATTTTTTTCCTGAAATGTATTTGTATCTGCATTGGATACTGTAGGGATGCTCTCTGCATGTGTGTCATTATGGCAAGCACAAAGCCTCTCTGGTCTCAAAACTGCCATGGCAGGGCTGCCAGTAAATCACAGTGCATCCAGGACTTGGGAAAATGCAAACCCCTCACCAGTGGCAATTTAAGAGTGAAGGATGAGGGAGGTTTAATGATGGAAAAGGAAAAAAAAAAAACCCAGACAGAAATGGGAGCTGGAGAACAGGAAATATGATTCATTTGGGATGAACACAGGAAGGAAGCAATCAAAAACACCAAACAAACCAGGACTTCATCAGAAAACATTTGACTTGAGGTTGTCTGCATTATGAATGAGTGTACTGAGGGACTGAACACCCAAGCACAGGTGAAGAAATCCAGTACTGGCTCTGCTGATAACAGTGTGGGCAGCAATTATCAGCTGATGTAATTTTTTCAAATGAAAACATGCAGGTTTCCTGAGAGAGGAGAATGTCAGGTAAAACCTGCCAAGTACACTAAGTGACTCCACTGCCAGTCCAGACCAGGCCCTTGCTTTGTTTATTGCTCTGTTTTCTTTGATCAATGCAATACAAACCTGAGCTCAGGCCCAGAACTGTCCATATGCACATTTAGAACACAAACAGATTCTGTTCAGCCTTTCTCCCTCCACTGTGAGTAACAAAAGCTTATTTCAGTTGGCTCAGTGTTTGACAACAATTACCTCTGGGAGGAGGGAATGGAGACCATGTAATTTTTCAACAAACTGCAAAACTATAACCCAAGAAAACATATGCCCCTGCTTTCATTTAAAACATACAAACTTTGCATGATTTTGCAGGTGTTTCAGATTTAAGCCACACTTGTTTGCTGTTTGCTGCTTTCTCCAACCCCTTCGATAACTGCCAAGATAAAGGCTTGTTATGCTGCAAAACATACCCACCACAAAAGAACTAGCCAAGGTATCAGAACTGTTACTCTCCAGCATCTGAGACCTGGAGCATCATCCTTTGGGATACTCCAAGACATACAGGACTTGGGTGCATCCCTGGCTGAGCCTGGGAGCACACTGTGGCCAGGAAGGACTTGAGGTGCTTCCATGATTAATTCACATCAAGACACCATTTGCATATCCTGATACCATAACACCTCCCAGACCTGCTACCCAGCTCAAACAGGAAGAAATGACCTTGTATCCTCAGGGAACTGGCTTCTTGTGAGTTCCTTCTTCCCTCCCCAGCAGCTGCTGGCTAGCTGGGGAGCCAAGAGCATGGGAGCACAGTAATTGTGGCTTGCAATTAAAAGATGTCCAGCAGCTGGGATATATTTGAATAATTTCCACTGCTGGCAAAGGTTAGATACACATTGACCACTGGTGTTTCTGTACACCTCGCACAGATCATGCAGAAGACAACCAGTTGCATTTCCCACAGACAGAAGCAAAACTAATGCAGCTGAAAATCAGGGTAGCAAAAAGATGCAATGTCAGCAGTGTATTTGTCCTTTTCCTTAACCAGGCTACCCTTGTTCACAAGGAAAAGGTATCCCCAGAGAAAGTATTTTACCAACTAAATATAATTTTATTACGTCATCAGTCCCACCCAAATTCTCAAGTCAAGCTCAGGGACAGGTTGATGTGGCTTGCTCATATGGCTTAACAACAACAAGAGGTTGGGGTTTTTTTTTAAATTGAAATATTTCCAAGGTATTTCTCATTGTTATTAGAGAAAAGAGTCTGACCCAGGAAGTGGGTGCTTTATGGGAAAGACTGCTCCCAGGGCCTCTGATCACTTGTGGCAAAAAGTCCTACAGGTCCAGAAGCATTTTGTAAAAGTTCTCCATCAATCCCACAAGAGCCCTGGTCCCAGCCAGGCACAGCTGAGAGCTGAGGGTGATGAGTGAGTCCTGCTTAACAAGGGCTCATACCTTTGTTTGGATCTGAGTCACCTTCTGACAGGCTGCTCTGCATCATCCCAAAGGCATCCCTGTGCATTATGCACATTCCTTGCCAGCTGGAGTTGTCTTATTGTATTGAAAATAAAAGAATAATGACATTAATGATTTGCCCTAGAACACATGCTGGCAGCAGCATTGCCGTGGAAGTCGTACTTCAGCACTTGACAGGTTCATTTTCAGTTGTGCAAGTAAAAGTAGTTGCCAGGAAGATAAAAATATCAGCAGAAATCTGACAGTGGTATTACAAAGCCTATCTGATTTGGCCCCTAAGGATGGTCCTGGGACAGCTAAGCCCATGCACACAGTGAGCTTATGGCCACAACCTTTGGCTCAAACTCTGGCACACCAGCACACTTGGCAGGTCAGTGCAATGTCAAATTTAAGTCCAGCAGCACAGTTCTGCCACAGAGACACAGGTGGGGTGAAGATGAAGACTGGGGGGTGATGCTCAGAGCTGTGCCATGACAGCCAGAACAAAGCTCTTTTCATGCACATGTGTGTATACCAGGCAATTTCATAGACACATAGATACAGGTAGATTTTGTGCTACTTTGCTGGGGTGAAAGGAGCCTCTTTTTGAAAACTCCATTGCTAGATGCTACTAGGCAATATCACAGGAACTTTGAACAGCAAAAACCTCAAATTTTTTTCAAAGGATGCACAACCCTGTTCCTCCCACCATTTGACTTGTTACTAAGTGAGTTAAAAAACCCACCCACTAATCCAGCAGAGCTCTTGCACACCCATCTGTAATATTTTGCTTATAAAACTCTGTACTGCTGAAGTCAAACCCAGGTTTAACACATCACTTACAAGCTATTCCCAGAATTGAAACAGTTGTGTGGACTTGCTTGGGTTTCAGAATAGCTCCTTCATAGAAATGCCACAGTCAATCAATTAAGAAAGCTAAAAGCAATCAGTCACCCACGGTTGATTGGATTTAGCAGTTGGTGAATGCTTTTTTGTTCTTGGATCAACTACACCCACTTTGAAAGCTGATTAAAAATTGTTGATGATTTCTTCCACCTGTTCAGGATGATAAACTGGCTCTGAAACTAATCACCTCCAAAACCCTGAGTAAGTTCCTGCTTGCTCCTAGCAGGCTGCAGCCTGGCATGAAGACAAAAGCAGATGAGAAGTGAAGCAGCACCTGTGTAAGAAAAGTTCCTAGAAATCAGTTTTTTCAACCCAGTAACACTAAGGAAAGCAGTGTCCCCTGAGCACAGGAAAAACAGAGGCACTGCCTGCAACTACCCAGGAGCTGCCACTGTTTGGAATCTCCTCCCTGGCTCCCCCAGTGCAGTAGTAACCACCACATCAGCACACACAGGGCAGAAGATCCTGGGTGAATCTTTAAAACCTGAAACAACACAACCTGCACTGCTGGTCCTCCTGCAAACACAACAGCCAGCTTATTAGGCTGCTTCCTCTCTGTGAGAGGTCAGGAAAGGCAGCAAAGGCCCTGAATCCTGGCTATGCCATTCTCGTGGCTCCTGCAGGCAGAGCTGAGCTGCTGCTGCTCATTTAGGCTGTGAGATGACAGGAGCATGGCATGTCTGTGTGCATCTCCCCAAGCCTCAAACTCATTTAATGGCATGAGGGGGCTTATAAGTTCTCTATTTCTTTCCTCCACCTGTGCATGCTAAAAGTTGGTGAATAGCACATAAATGTCCTGCCTCTTCAGCAGCCATAGTGGTGCACTCAGAGAGTCTAAAAAAAAATGACAAAAATGATCTCCAAGGACGTTGTGTTGCAATCCCAACCATTTGGCCAAACAAAACCCATCTGCCATCATAATATGAACCTGAAAACAAAGCTGACAAAGCCAGGAGTTGCAGGACTCCACAGAAACCCTCCTGTCTGTTGTTGGATACCATTATTCTCTATTGTTCAACACGTACTTCAAATATTTGGATGAGTAATGGCCACATCAAAAAAAAATAATCAACAGAGACCAACCTGAATGTGCTATCACTACTTGAGTCATTGGCAAACCACACTTTAAAATATGTTTTCTGGTGAAATATACAAACAGAATTACCTAAAGTTTCATGTGGCACTTAGTTGAGGACTAGATCCTTAAGCTGATGCAAGTCAAGGCACTCCCAGTGAAATCAGTTCATGCCACCTGCAAGACCAGATCAACTCATTTATCCTTATTTCCTTATTATTGCCAGTGTCACCTTCCTGGGCCTTTCATTTATGCTGTTTCAGTCAACTCAGCAGCCTCTTTAATTGTGGAAGAACATCAACATTCAATTTTAATCTTTTTATTCCAGAAGCAATTTTTTTCCCCAAAGGAATTTTAACAAGGTTTAAAAAAGATCAAAGTAAATGCTCTTTCATACTTTCCACACATTGTAAATCTGCTGGTTGGGAAGTCCCAGGTAAGGTCTCAGGCACAGGTTAAGGCAGTCAGCAGATGAACCTGGCACTCCCTTGCTTCCCTGGGGATTCTTGTGCTGAATTAGTAAGTGTGGAGTTTGCAGGTGATCCCACTGGCACATAGCCATGAGATGGTACAGACCTCCATAGCACTTGTGAAAATTTGAGACCAGAACCCTAAAAAGGACTTTTGGATTTAAAGCTACTGAAAACTGACAACTCTGATGCCCACTCACCTCCCAGCTCTTTGCATTTTCAAAACATGTATGACTTGGCCAGACTCAGCTCCTGAACCACTAAATCAGTGATGCTGTTCCAGAGCTAAGGACCTTAAAATGAGCAGGAGCTCAGAGACCACCTCCCAGGGGCTATCCACCCACCACCTCACTTGCTGAAGGACCTCCCATAATACCTTGGACCCTGTTCAGTCTGCGTGGCAGGAGGCTCAGCTCAGACCCCAGTGGCTGGTGAGGAGTATGCAGAACACCTTCCATAGAAGCCAGAGTCCCAGTGCTACTGTTATTTGGAGGAAGGACTGACTGTGGGGGCAGGAAGGAAGAAAGACCTGCAAGAGCAGGACCTGCCTTGGGCAGCTCTCACAGAGACTGGTTTGAGGCAGGGTTTGCAACAGGCTCAGAGGTGTGAGAGACACTGCAGCAGCACAGCAGGTCCCTCCACAGCTCTCCAGCCTCTCTGAGCTTACACAGCTTCTCACTGTGATGGCTGGCTTATGAAAAATCCCTCCCCCAGGTGATTATGATGGAGTTTGGGGAGTTTCATAAGCAGGATGCTTAATGCAAGGCTGAAAATCAGAGTGGGAAGCAGGAGCTCATTACGTGAGCTGCTGCACCCCTCAGCTAAGCAGCTCCACAGCATCATTAAAGAGTTGGCAGCAGGGACTCACCTGCATCTGTAATTGCCTAACAGCCCAGGACTGCACAGCCCTGAGAATTTAGTTCTTGACCCTGGAGGAGGCAGGTTACCTAGGCAGAAATGGGAGGAGAGCTGGCATCCTGATGGTGGTTTTGTTCTGCTGACCAGTGCTTTTATTTTTTCCATTTAAAAAACAGTCTTCAAAAACTGAATGCCAAAATGCCTCAACCCATTGAATTAATTACAAGATTTTATAGAAGAGAATTATCAGTAAGTTCAAGAGCACTATAAAAGCAAGGATTTCATTATCTTTTGTTGGTCTGGTTACAGGCTAGTAATCCACAGCAGATTACTGGGATATAATTGCTCTCTCTATATATATGTATATGCATGAAAGTAAGTTAATATAGCATATTCCTGTGGCTACTCTCTCCATCCACCCATGGAGAATACATTTTACTAAGCTGATTGGAATAGAATGCTTTAGGTTTTAATTTTACTTTTTAAAGAAAAAAGTCTACATATTCATGTATCTTTCTTTGAGGCTCCTGTAAACAAAGAATTATGTTCAGGGCCACTGCCAGAAATAAGATCTGTCAGAGGTCTGTAACCCATTCAATAGAGGATCACTCAATGGCCCAAGGGTACTTCCTTGCAAGGGAAAGGGTAAAATAACTGAGGTCAAGGCCTCAAATGCAACTCTAGTTTTAATCATGTTGTTGATTTAGAGCATAACATGCTTGGGTTTTTTTTCTTCTCAATTGTCAGAAAACATTTTTCTTTTTCTTGACATGTCTACAATGGTCCCCATGCCCGTTCTTTGCACTACTCCATGCTCAGCTCATGGACAGGGATGTTCACTGTCACTGAGATTCAAATACATAGGCTTTACTTGTAAATAGATTCACTTACC
>NW_008679764.1:104693-106772 GCF_000695815.1 Acanthisitta chloris | reverse complement strand
AGTGAGGATCAGAAAGAGAAAAAATGTTTTTTTGGTAAGGAAATATTTCACTAAAATTCATATACTTGGAAGAAAATGAAACCATTGGGGTAAAAAGTTTTAATAGGATAATTTCTTAGATTTGAGAGCTAAAAGGGGAAAAGAGCAGAGAATCAGCAAATGAAGGGAGAGGACCCAAGTGTTTGTTCATTCCTCACTGGACATTTTGAAACAGTGGTTTCTTAAAAAGATGTAAAGGTTTGTCTTTGATTTCCTAATAAAACTGAACACTTTGTTAAGCATCTCTGTGTGTGTGAAACAAATCTGGTTTTCCACCTGTGATGCATTCTCTCTCAATATCCAACTGGCTGAATCCAGGCACCAGAGAAACAACCAATTGGCTGCTTTCCTTGCCCAGGTACAAAAGGACACCGTGAATTTGCTTTTAAAACACAACAACCCAGTGCTATCAGCAGGGCTTTTGGGACCAGCACTGTATGATACTGTTTTGCTGCCATCATGAAACCCTGGCCCAAAGGATGCTGCAAAACCCATAGGATTTCTGCCAGGGTGATGTCAGGCCCCAGGTAAGGTCCAGAGTGAGAACCTGTAGGTTCCTGTAGGTTTTCCTCAGGCATAGCACCCATGGGTACTTCCTGGTCTCCAAGGAAAAATCATTGATATTGTCAACAAGGTCAGTCTGGCTGCAGCATCCTTCCCACATCCAAAACATTCAGCACATCACGCAGTCCAGCACAGGAACAAGGAACAGCAACGTCCTCTAAGGTACATGCAGGAGTTATGCAGCTCAATTGAACCTTGGGAGTGCATTCCTGTGAAATCTGCTGAAGAGAATTAATCCCTTCGGGGCAACACCAGGATTATTCCTCTGAATTCTGTACTTGTATCTGCTGTGGATAAACTCTAAATTAAAAAAACATGCAATAATTAGAAATAGGCCATTTCAGGTTTGTACAGCAACTACTTTATTATTTTCAAATGCAAATGTTTGCATTGTTTGCTATTTTACAATTTTACAAACTAGGTATAAAAGACCATAAATAAATGACATAAGTTATGTGTACCTAAAATTCATGGAGGGGGGGAAAAATTACAAATTAAAACAAAATAGAAAAATCTATATATCTAACCCAGAGATAGTTCAAATGCACGAACCAAGAAATGCTGTTAGATTTTTCAGTATGAACTAAATTATAATATGCCTCATACATTCTAATTTTAACCACAGTCCTTGCATATTCCAACATACTTGCAGTGATACAAAAAAATAAATGCACTCTCTTTTTATTTGTCTGATTAGTATTTCAGATTTTTTTTTTCTTTTCTGGTTATGAAAATGTCACATAAAAAAAAAATACTGCTTTTTAAGTCCTGTTTACTGGTTCCTTACCAGGTTTTTGTATTTTATACATATATATTTTTAATACATAAGATCCATCACAAAATTAGCACAGCAAGAAACCCGGACAAACATCAACCAGTGGTGGTGTGTGAGTAGAACAATTTCTTAGCACACAGAGGGTTGTGGTGTGAGCCAGGCTGGGGGTGACCTCTCCCCATCCTTGTGCTCCAGCTCTGTCTGGAGCAGCCTGTGGCCACCCACACCTGGCACAGTTGGCACCTCCTGGTGCCCTGCCCATGCCTGGCCTCAGCCAACAGCATGGTTGACCTCACTTCCCTCCCATGGCCCTGCTGCTCCTCCAGAGCAGGCAGAATTACCACTACTGATGAGCTCAGAGAGTCAACGAGGAGGAAGCAGAAGCAACTTCAGGACATTACCTCACAGCTCCGGCCAAGGCTGCTGCTCCCATAATGCAGCACATCCAACTGCCCCACGTGTGCCAGAGTGAGCCCCTGTGCCATGGCAGGTTGCTGAGCTGCTCTGGTACCACGGCAGACACCAGTCCCTGGCAGCCAGGGAGCAAGTGGGGAGCATCACCTGCCCTGCTCCAAATCCTCGGCGGCCCTGCGCTCCCTGGGTGCCAGCACTCAGCTCCACCCCAGCTACCTAACGCTGCACTAAGGTGAATCCTCCAAGCACAGAAAGCTTTCCTAGGTAGTACCAGGAAGTTGCAGCAC
>NW_008679764.1:102415-104674 GCF_000695815.1 Acanthisitta chloris | reverse complement strand
AGTGTCTTCTACTGCACTTCACTTGCTCTTCATCACCTGCATGAGGAACAGGACACATTTCACAACTCTCTTGCTAACTACCATAAACTTACAGGTCTTGCTTTATTTTTGTTCCTCAACTGTGCTGGGAGCCAAGGATGTGTTTGGATTATTACAAGATTTCACAGCTTGCACACAGAGCAAGGTGCTTCTGTGAATGGAAGAATTGCATATATTTGTTGGCATTCAACGAGTCTTTAAAATCTTATTTTTGCAGATAAAAAAAGGCTACTTAAGAATTCAGTTCAGGGTTACCACTGGATGGAAATGCAGGTGTTGCCTCCATCACCTTGCCATTGAGGAACTGGTCAGTCTTGGTCATGAACAGGGCATTAGTACAAATAAACAACACTTAACAAAAACCTTTAGCACCCTTATGGATCCCACAATCCATAACTCTGAAACTAACTTGAAATTACCTCTGTTTCAGGCTGCAGAACTACTCATTAAAGTTAGCGTGGCAGCTAAAAAATACACTTAGAGATACAGAAATCGAAACATTTTTTAATGTGTGTGTTTTTGCTCCCACGTCAGGCGTGAGCTATTGGCCTGCTCTCCTATGACAGGGAACTCCTGCAGTTCCAGGGATGTTTTGGGCACATTCACAGGTTGCACACACGAGGTGACTCGCACGCAAACACACGCACACAAGCACACGTACGCACCTTTCCGAGGAGATAATAATCCATTATCCATTCAAGGAAAAAAATATATTTATATCACTGCAATGGCACCTTTAGTGTAAAATGTCACTTCAGCAATGTACATAGGCAGCTCACAGGAACTGGGTTTTTGCTGTGGCACCTGGCCTGGTGTCCATGGTAAGATGTGTAGTGCTCCGTCACCTGCATTCGTCCGAGATGCAGTAGTGACAGCCAGGGGGATGAGGAGAGAAAATAACAAAATATATAAATAAAACTGAAGGTAGGAAGAGAAAGCAGAAGGGGAGGAAAAAAAAGATCCAGAAGTCTGCAGGGCTTTGACACAGTACATTCCTCAAGTGACAACTGGGTGCTGAGTCTTAACAAGTTAGTTATCGCTCAGTGGAGAAAAACAACGGAGTGGGTGGCCCGGAAAAAAAATAAAAAAAGAAAGTAAAAGTCACGCTCTCTTCAGGGATTGATGACTGTTCAGCGTGTGTTTTCCAGAATCAGTGCTATGGAAGATGCAGCTGTGGATCCAGAAGGCTTCATGTGTAGTCTATGTTCCTCCATGGTCAATATGATCAACGGGATAGGCTATGAGGCCGTGAAAGCAAAATCCATTTCCCTGCATAAAAAGAGAACACAAATGTATGAAATCACATGCACCAGGATGGGCACACATTGCTGCCCGAATGCCAACTCCTGAATCTCACTGCAGAAGCCTTGCCCCATGAAGCCAGCCCCTCCATGGCTGCTGCAACTGCTGATCCAAAGCAAGGCAAAGAACCTGAACTCATCCCTGCCCTGCTAGGAAGCTCTGCAGTTCTCACATGGAAGGGTGGTTGGACTGCCAGCACAGGTGGTGGCCACACAATCCATGTGCTTGTGGGATGCTCCCCGAGACAATCACGTTGCTGAAAGGGTGGGAACCTTTGCCTTCCCTGCCCCTCTTCCTTCCCTCACACTATAACAAAGTCTTGCTGCCGTGGCATATCATATATAACAGACGTGTAATCTATAAATCTGTATCTATATATTCACATGTGCCACCTTTTCTTTTCATCTGCTCTCAAATCACATTCCAGTGAGTGCCCCTCACTGACCATATTTTATCACAGGGAACACAACCGTCAGTGGCAGTGCTGAAAACCCAACATCTGAGCTGCCTTCACAGTTTTCATTCTATAGGGACACAGTTTTTCATTTTGTGTGGAAAATATTGCACTGTTTTGAATTACCATTTCTAAACTCCAAGCCAGCACTTTTACAGACTGGCCAGAAAACTGGGTGTATTTTGGTTCTAGATACAAAGATTATCTCAACAGAATGCAACAGATTTACAGAGAGGAAGCTTGAAGTATGCTGCCTTCACAGTTTTCATTCTATAGGGACACAGTTTTTCATTTTGTGTGGAAAATATTGCACTGTTTTGAATTACCATTTCTAAACTCCAAGCCAGCACTTTTACAGACTGGCCAGAAAACTGGGTGTATTTTGGTTCTAGATACAAAGATTATCTCAACAGAATGCAACAGATTTACAGAGAGGAAGCTTGAAGTATCTCTGAAGACAAAAA